>NC_062542.1:10887527-11110027 GCF_022655615.1 Tachysurus fulvidraco
GAGTTTCTGGTTAACATGACACATTTTACACCTTAGAACTTGCTTTCATTTCCATTTTATTTACACACTCAGCCCCCAACCCACAATTTGGTCAGAGAAAAAACAAAGGCGTGTATAGAACTGTGGTTTAGAAAGAATACACACTACTGTGTGTCACAGTGCATCTGAAAGGAAAATATGAGCTATGTGTCATTTGCCATTATGGACCACAATAGCCATTAGTATGGAGGCATATATTTATCGATCAATCATACCCAATACTTCAGACTGCAGAATTTGACCACTGGAATGTTCCAGAAATCTTCCTGCAATTAGATATTTTTTCCGGCAGGTACATTCGAAAGTGTATATATCAGTGGTCTAATTGGCTAATCAATAGATCATCAAAAAAATCCAAAAGAGCATCATCTTCTTATATCTTATATAAGTAGATGATGTAAGAATTAACAATGTGTGTGTGTGTGAGTGTGTGTGTATAGACAGGGTACATATGCAAATATTCATATTGTACAAGCATACATACAGACATACAGAAATTAACCTGAGTTCAGGATTAGACCCTGTGTGGCATAAACAGGGCGTGTATAGAACTGTGGCTTATCAAGAATCTGTCCACACAGAAGTGCTACTGTGTGTCACAGTGCATCAGAAAGGAAAATATGAGCAATGCATCATTTGCCATTATGGACCACAATGGCCATTAGTATGGGGGCATATATTTTACGATCAATCATACCCAATACTTCAGACTGCATAATATGACCACTGGAATGTTCCAGAAATGTTCCTGCAAGTAGACATTTTCCTGACAGATACATTTTAAAATATATATAAAATATGTGTGTGTGTGTGTGTGTGTGTGTGCGTGGATTAAATCTAGACCCTGTGTGACATCAACACTACATGCTGGGGACAACATGCTGTCCAGAAATATTATATAATGCAATAATGCTGTTACAAAAACCCAAATATATTTTGAAAGATAAAACTTATAGTACTCTATTGACTTGAATACTGTTTTTTAGAGTAAACATAGGTTTTGTTTCACCTTTTTTGTTGTCTGGAAATGTTTTGCAGAATTTTAACAAGTTATCTAAAACTGTAGTTATGACAATGTGGGTATAGTAATAAATATAATACTATTAATGAAAATCATCTGAAGAGGCAAACATATCACATTATATCATTATTGAACTGAATGAATGTCCTTCATTGAGATATGATTAAGGTCCAGTTGTCTATTAAACATTATAGGGCAATTATTACTCTACTAGTTGACCAGTTAAAATCAGCTCAACTTAATTCAACTAGTTAACTAGTTTTTGCCTAAAAACAGGTCTTGAATCAGTCTGTGTTTAGTAATTCAGGACAATCTGATTCAGAATATTGATATTTTAGGCCACTTATTTATTGCTCGGAAATACAGAATGTATTAAAATAAGAAATAAAGAAAGTATTATCAATTTTTTTTATTCATTATTTATTATTGTGTGCAGATTAAAAAACAACCTATCAGACATAAGCAACCAGTAAGAAAAAATTATTATTTTAAAACCAATGCTAAGACTGCTATAAAATGAAGCTAAACACTGTTGACGTTTAGTATAAGACTTCTTAACCTTTAAATATTAACTCTATTAACCCTGATGCAAAAACGAATGTGATGTTGACTGAATATGGATTTCATTATCAGTTTGGAAAGTAACCACTTGGACCACCCACTCACTTCATACAACCAAGAGCAGCCTACGTACACTTTCTCTCAATCAGTGAACAATTCTTTTTAATTACCTCCCCCATTCAAAGTTAGATGCTAAATAGTTTAGTCACGGAGTTATGTCAACTCCAAATTTACAGCAACACTTTTCTTTAAATTAAGAATGACCCTTACACTTACAGCTAGGATTTTAACAACACACTTACAGTATACCACTGCTTGACGTTATAGTATACAACTGTAGAGTCCCTTTTGAATCTGCCTCCAATCAAGATTCCTCATGAAGTCTCTGGGAGTATTTTTGCCTCTGGTTTGCTAATTCAGAATAAATCTATATTTATATTTAGATATACTGTATGTAAAGTTATTTGAAGTCCATTGTTAAAAGTGATGTGTGAATACAATTCTAATTGGAATGAATTAATCTCAACAAAAAGAGGAATTAGGATTTTAGCATTAATTTATCTTTATGAACTGTTATATCCTGGTCAGAGGCATTGTAGGTCCAGGGCATATCCTGGGCACACTAAGCATGAGGTAGAAACCGGGCCTTTTAGGATAGCCAAATAAAACGATTCAATTTGATTTCAGGAGATGGAAGGAATCTTAGGATCTGGAACGAAACCCACAGAGACACAGAGTGAACATGCAAAAGGCGGCAACTATAATACAAGATTAGGGTCAAATCAGGGACGCTGAAGCTTTGAAGAGGTAAAACTACCCACACAATAGGCACACACAGACTCACGATTCATTGTGCTGTAATGATTATAGAGACAACTGCCAGACAGATGATTCAGACCTCTACACCAAGCAGTGGTGGGATTCCTAATCAGAATTAACCACTGATCTTCCTCACCTACTCATGTTCATTAAGTTCTCATGAATGGAACTCTAAGGGTGACTACGCATGGTCTACCAACATGTAACGTTATTCATGTCAGGTATAATAATACTTATTATTCACATAAGTTCACTTTACTCACACACTGAATGGCTTTCTATAAACTTATTAAGACACATTTACATCAAGCTATGTATTATGTCATACTATTTTAAAATAGTGTTTTCTCTTTAACCCAATTAAATATAGATCTCTTAATGAGAGTTGTTTATCAGGATCGGAAGGGCGACGGAACCAGCAATTAAAAAGTTTTAAGAGCTTTTACTAATGACAAAGTTATTAGAGTCAGTGTTATATGAAGCTTCAAATGGGAGGTTTCAAACACTTATTTAATATTAATACTTGTTTATTTCTTTGGGGTCCTATATTAGGTTCGATTCCCAGGCGGGAAACCGACCCACCCACTGAGGGGTTAACTCTCAGTTCCGATCTCAAGTGCAGGTCAAATTTAGGTATGTCAGAAATGGTATATGGAGTAAAACCTGTGCCAATCTGATTGGATGGTTCTATGTGGTGACCCAAACAAAGAGCAACCACAGGACAACAACAACAACAACTTGTTTATATTAGAACTACTATTTGCGTTAGAAAACTTTGCAGGTATTTACAAGTGACATATGTTAGATTTCCATCAGTAGAAGGTGGGAGTAGGATTTAAAAAAACAAAATTGCCAACATTTTTACACTGAATCCTTAAAGTTATATGAAAGTTTCAATTTTCCATTGATGCAAAAGTTACCAGAAATTAACAGACTTTTTCCAGCGTAGTCTTACACAATATAAGATTTGTAGCATTGACTTCATCTAGTCTAAAATATTTACAGACCAAAAAAGTACCTTTTGTCTATGTCCTTTACTTTCTGCCTGCACTTCTTTCTCATCTGCCCTGCAATTTTTTCCACTGCTGGTTGACAGACACTCACAGCAGTGACGAGTGAATGCATTGCTCAAATGATAGATCTAGTCTATACTGCCACTATTGCACAGTTATGTCAGTGTGCTATTATTTCTCATCCTCCGGATCACTCTTCTGCTCGCTAGAAAATGACTGGACTGCTGTATAAAATGATCTTTATGTGAGATTGCCATGAAGCCTTTCAGTAAGATTGTCTAAAGATTAAAAAGTATACAGTATGCCCAGATGATTCTTTACAGTTTTTCTTTCTTATGCCTCAGGGAATATTTCTTATGTCATTGGTAAATCTCATTTCTCATTTATTTTAATTAGTTATGTTAGTGCTTGTTATTCATATTAATCATTAGTTGCTTCATTAATGATCTTAAAACAGACTCAAAGAAGAAACTGATACCCATTTCAGAGGTGCTAAAGAAAGAAATTTTCACTATGAGTATGGAAAATAACCGCTCTGGTCTCCCACTCACTTAATACAGTGACTACCCACAGAACAGCCCACACTTTCTCACCAAAACAATGAGCAGCTCCTTTTGTTTACCTGCCTTTTACTCTACAAGCGAATTAATGCAAACTCAGATGCTAATTTCTCAATGTCGTTGCTGTCCGTCAAAATCTGTGCTAAGGTTCACAATAACTTTCATTTCTAGCTTTTGTTTATTCTGTTTATGTATTACATATCGTGTCATCTGCATGGAAAATTCAAATTCGGCTGTCTCAATACACTCTACTTTAAACACTCTAAATACCACTTTATTAGGAACACTACACTGTACAGATATCTAAACAGCTGATCATGTGCCAGCGGCATAATGAAAGAAAAATCAAGACCTTCAGAATTAATAAAAGATCTGATCTCTGGGACTTTGATTGTGGCATAGATGCTGGGACCATATGGGCTCTCAAAACAAAACTGGATTGCAGGCTGGAAAATGAGCAGGTGATTTTTAAAATAATTAGCTGTCAGACTCGGGTATGACTATACCCAAGATTCCTGGCAAACAAAAGTGAAAAGCCCAACCACCTTGAGGATTAACCTTTTATTCATGCTGAGATGCTTTTCTGCTCAAAAACTGTATATATATATATATATATATATATATATATATATATATATATATATATATATATATATATATATATATTGTATTGTATTGTATATATTTTTTTCCCATCGATATACCCTCTTAGATTTCCTAAGGTTTTTGGGTACAGCTTCCCTGCGCTTCAGCTGCCCTGGCCTGCCCGGAGTTCAGCTACTGTCACACATCACTTAAATAATCGTCTTGTTCAACACAAACATCGCCTTTTATGAACACACCATGTACAATGTACATCTGATTATTTTGTCATGAATATGCATCAGATGAGACATAGCTTGAAAACCAGGATGTGTGCATTGTGGGTATGCTAGGGAATTCCCCATTGTACTAATCAATGCCTCCATCTACGCTAAAGCTTCCATGAGTGAAAACTCTACACAATGATAGCTCTCACACAGACCAAGCTTTTCTCCAAACCCACACACACACACACACACACACATAGGAATATTCTCAAACACTCCTGCACACACACAAAGGAACATTCTCAAACACATTCACACGCACACACCAACACATGCACACACATACATACTAAATAGCACAATGCTGAATTCAGCTGAAAATTGCACATTTTAATTCAGAGTAAATACATTCATTCTTTAAATACATTCAATGCGGAATACAGTGACTATGTCACTCAGCCTAAGCTGTCACAGTGATTAAACAATAAAACATTGCAGGTAATGATCATGCATAACAGATAAAAGATATCCTGATTCTGTTGAATGGTTTAGCTTGTGTTTAGAATGAACCACCTGTTGTAATCACTGTGGGCTCAGAAGCAGTAAACATGGCACTTGCTGTAGTCCTCCTTTTGTCCTCCACAAACTTCATGGCTTTAATAACCCAAGGCTTATTTGGATCTGCACAGACCTTACGTCCTTTCTCCGTTGTAAGCCTTTAAATGCACAAAAGCAAAAATAAAATAAAAAATTAGTTAACATAATACAAGGATATTTTATTTTGGGCGAAAGTAACATATAAGTCTTTTAGCTCCTGGCTCATTTGTACTTATCAATATGAAAGAATATGATTTAGTAACTATGATGAGTTACTCAGTAACTCCATTAAGTCTGCACATTGAGTTTAAGTAAAGAACCGCAGATACTATTAACTATTGCTTTTACAGATGCTATTAGCTGTTCAAACAGCATCAATAATATAAAACAAGTCAAATGCTTTCTTTCTACACAGTGTATAAATTCATAAACATAGAAGAAAGCATACTTACACAGCAGCTGTGATGTCACAGAGGCCTGATTTCTGCAGATAGTAACTTTTTGTTTTGAGGAGAGGAACAATTTTACTTGATATCTTGATGCAGGGACATGGATTAAGTGCTGTTCGGACAAAAACAAAAGAAAGGGAAAAAATTAGAAAATATTGTCACAAATAATAGAATTTCATCACAATCGACAACACGAAGGAAGAATAAAATGACAGAAAAAAGAACCACAGTTAATCTCCTTACATTGGCAGACGGTGGCTGTGAGCAGCACAGCAAACAGACACAACAGTGCAGTTCTCATGTCTTCACTCGTACCAGACCGATCAGTGAGACTCAATAAAGACCACCGAGTATTAATTTATACATCAAGGGGGACAGGAAAAAATGCTTCAGAGCTTCCTACCACAGTCACCCCTAGCAACCTCATTGCCCCCCACCCTCCCCCCCACCCCACACACATGTCTACTCTAAGATACAGAAGCTTGTCAGATGTCACTTCATTGGAACATTAGCAAATGGATTGTTTTATCAGTCCAACTTTCTGATAGAATCTTTTACGTGTGTGTGTATACGGTTTCACTATGAACACAACACTGAATCTGACTGACATTTAAAAATAATTATTTGTGACAGTAGTGTGACTTTGCTGTGTTTTGTGTGTGTTGGGGACCCCTGCAGTAGTAGGATTGTCTGACAGTTTTGCCCTTGTGGGGACATTAGACCAGTATTCACAAGGAAACAAAAATGGCAAATTTATTTCAAAAATAAAAAATCCCAAAATACTACATTTTGTTTACTAAGGTTATGTTTGGTTATATTTAACTGTAGATGATTATTAACTATAATAATAATTATATCACTGGAAAATCCTAAGGCATGTATATTCAGACAATGGGTATTGTGCGTGAGTGTTTGTGTGTGTGCGTGAGTGTTTGCATGTGTGTGTTTCCACTTGACCATTTCTCTGAAACAATCCACTATTCATAGGTGTGTTCAAAATGGAAAGTACCCAGCTGTATTCAGATGTATACACTGGCATTATTCTAAACATCATTGAGGCCCGAAAGCACAAATTTAGTGTGTAGTGAAATTAATAGGATTTTTTTTTACACCTTCTGAATATTTTAAACCTTGTAAAACTATGGCATAAATAGACAGATCTATAATGTGTCGTTTTTTGAAACAGGTATGAATTAACCTGTGTACATTTGTAAGCCTTGTGAAGCAGAGCTAGAGGAAGGAGGTTTCCTGTTGCTGGCTGTGGTTTTAGCTGCAAGATGACAGTAGTCGTGTGGTCACCTGCAGTACACGCAGGAAATGCACAAAGGGCTGGTGACGGGTAGAAGATACTTCCAGGTATAGGGCCTTGTTGTTCTAATAATTTTACCTCTGTACAATGTGAAACAAAATTCTTAGAAATACTAAAAACTTGTTTTCCTTGATTACTGCATGTCATATTATGCAGTCGTTCTGTTATAGATTAAGAAGTGACACTTCTTTAGCCCTGGTCACAAAATTAAAGTGACAAAAAAATAGTGTTTATTTTTGGAGAAATTTAGAAAAATACATCCTATCCAAAAGGCACAATGTATCACTGTATGTTGTGTCAGTTATTACAAGATTACATTGTGTAAATATTTTAGGCTCTTAATAATAAGGAGATTTGTACAAATTGTATTTGTGTCAAATTAACACTATCTATCTATCTATCTATCTATCTATCTATCTATCTATCTATCTATCTATCTATCTATCTATCTATCTATCTATCTATCTATCTATATATATATATATATATATATATATATATATATATGTGTGTGTGTGTCATCCTGCTTATTTTTTTTAGCAAAGATGATGGCTGAGGTTTGAAATCCTTATTTTATATACACCTTTTTACAGTGCCTTGCAAAAGTATTCATACCCACTGAACTTTTTTTACATGATACTTTACAACCACAAACAAAAATGTATTTTATTAGGATTTTATGTGATAGACCAACACAAAGTGGCACATAATTGTTATGTGGAAGGAAAATGATAAATGGTGTCCAAATTTTTTTTACAAAAAATATATACAGTATATATCTGAGAAGTGTGGCGTGCATTTGTATTCGGCCCCACTGAGTCAATACTTTGTAGAACCACCTTTCGCTGCAATTACAGCCGCAAGCCTTTTGGGGTATGTCTCTACCAGCTTTGCACATCTAGAGACTGAAGTTTTTGCCAATTCTTCTTTGCAAAATAGCTCAAGCTCAGTCAGATTGGATGGCAGGTGTCTGTGAACAGCGATTTTCAAGTCTCGCCACACAACTGGAAATTAGCTCTGGACTTTGACTGGGCCATTCTAACACATGAATATGCTTTGATCTAAACCAGTCCATTGTAGCTCTGGCTGTATGTTTAAGGTCATTGTCTTGCTGGAAGGTGAACCTCCACCCCAGTCTCAAGTCTTTTGCAGATTCTAACAGGTTTTCATCTACAGTAAGATGGCTCCATCCATCTTCCCATCAACTCTGTCCTTACTGAAGAAAATCATCCCCACAACATGATGGTGCCACCACCATGTTTCACACAGTGGATGGTCTGTTCAGGGTGATGTGCTGTGTTAGCTTTCCGCCACACATAACCTTTTGAAATTTGGCCAAAAAGTTCCATTTTGGTTTCATCTGACCAGAGCACCTTCGTCCACATGCTTGCTGTGTCCCCCACCTGGCTTGTCACAAACTGCAAACAGGATTTCTTATGACTTTCTTTCAACAATGGCTTTCTTCTTGCCACTCTTCCATATTTGTGGAGTGCACGACTAATAGTTTTCCTGTGGACAGATTTTCCCACCTGAGCTGTGGATCTCTGCAGCTCCTCCAGAGTTACCATGGGCCTCTTGGCTGCTTCTTTGATTAATGTTCTCCTTGCACGGCCTGTCAGTTTAGGTCAGGGGTCGGCGACCTTAAACATTCAAAGAGCCATTTGTATCCATTTCCCACAGAAAAAAAAACAACACAGGGAGCCACAAAACCCATTTGACATCTAAAATGAAGATATGAAGACACTGCATATATCGTGTTTTACCTTTATGGATAGTATAGAAAAAAACTTTAGTGTGTTGCATTTATGAAATCAATGAACTGCTACTAAGTAAACGAAATTTTTACTTCTGCAAGCAAACAAAAATATTTTGAATAGTTTGAACTAACCTTAACAAAAAGACGCTGGGTTGAAAGTTAATTTCAAATAAAATGTTCAATGTATGATTGAGTCATCTTTGTATTCATGACCAGGGCTCTCTTGTTTCATTGGTTGTTATGTTAAATCTTTTCCAGCTAGTGCTATTTTCTGATTGGCTGTTGTGTAGCCTCTTTTTTTGATCGGCTGATAAGTGTCAGGCTCGACTATGAACCGAGATGCGCTTGATTCCTCCCTGTTTCCATAGAGACAGCGGTGCGGACTGATACATTTTTGTGGCATATTAAATGTAGGATAAATATGCATGACGTCTAAATTTTAACTTGCCGGCTGCAGCAAACCGAAGATGCGTCTGCTTCCATAAGTCGGCAGTTATGACGCACAGTTTATTTTAATGTTACAAGAGCATCAAAATCTTAGAATTTAGGATTACATTTTAAAAAAACAAATAAAATAAAATACATTTAAATTAAATATTTATTTTCCAAATCTACAGGGAGCTGCAGCAGAGGGATGAAAGAGCCACTTGCGGCTCCGGAGCCGCGGGTTGCCGACCCCTGGTTTAGGTGGACGGCCATGTCTTGGTAGGCTTGCAGTTGTGCCCTACTCTTTCCATTTCCAGATGATGGATTGTACAGTGCTCAATGAGATGTTCAAGGCTTGGTATATTTATTTAAAACCTAACCCTGTTTTAAACTTCTCCACAACTTTATCCCTGACCTGTCTGGTGTGTTGTTTGGTTCTCATGATTCTGTTTGTTCACTAATGTTCTCTAACACACATCTGAAGGCTTCACAGAACAGCTGTATTTACAGTATACTGAGATTAAATTACACATAGGTGCACTCTATTTACTAATTAGGCAATTGGTTTCACTGGATTTTAGTTAGGGGTATCAGAGTAAAGGGGTCTGAATACAAATGCACGCCACACTTTTCAGATATTTATTTGTAAAAAAAATCTTTCTGATGTTGTAGAGAAGAAAACCACTTTAGCATGCCCCATTAGCAACATGCAAGGACAAGGACAGATAATTGTTCATGGTTACCCCAAATTTGCAAGCAGTGGCCACTTGAGAGACCAGATTGTTGTGTAAGGATATTGCAAGATCCTGACCTGTGGATAATTCACCTGGGATAACCAACAGTTCAGTTTTAATTGATATTTGAGCCATCATCCATGATGATATGTCCGGCAGATGTGCTGAGATCCAAGCAGAAGCTGTGTAATCAGGGAGGGAAGAAGAAGAAGTTGTGAGTCATTAGCATAGTAGTGGTAAGAGAACCCATGTGAGGATATAACTTTTCTAAGAGTGGGATTATAGAGGCAGAAAAGAAGAGGACCAAGTACTGAGCCCTGTGGAACACCAGTGGAGAGTCTTTGTAGAGTACATGTCAATCTCCTCCAAGTTACCTGATATGAGCGTCCATCCAGGTAGGAAGTAAACCATTCCAATGATGCTCCATGAATTCCAAGTCTCCTGAGGGTGGACAAGAGAGTCTTGTGGTTGACTGTATCAAATGCATTCAACAACAACAACAACTTATTTATATCTTTGAAAATACTTCCTTTGTTTTCTGCCTGCAATTCTTTACTATCTACCCTGCACATAAAAGATATCCTGATTCTGTTAAATGGTTTAGCTTATGTTGAATGCACCACCTGTTGTAATCACTGTGGGCTCAGAAGCAGTAGACATGGCACTTGCTGTAGAAGAACCAGTCCTCCCTTTGTCCTCCACAAACTGCATGGTTTATGTTTCAAGAACCGGAACAATATTTTACTTGATATGTTGGTGCAGGCAAATGTCTTATTAAGTGCTGTTTGGACAAAAACAAAGAAAAAATGAGAAAATATTGTCACAAATAATTTAGTTTCATCATGATAGAAAAAAAGGAAGGAAGAATAAAAGGACAGAAAAAATTAACCACAGTTAATCCCCTTACATTGTCAGACGGTGGCTGTGATTAGCACAGCAAACAGACACAACAGTGCAGTTCTCATGTCTTCACCCATACCAGACCGATCAGTGAGACTCAATAAAGACCACAGAGTATTAAATTATACATTAGGGGAACAGGAAAAAATTCTTCAGAGCTTCCTACCACAGTCACCCCTAGCAACCTCATTGGTGTCTAAAAACCCTGTGACAAATGTACATTTACTTTTACAGCAATTGGCAGAGGCCCTTATCCAGAGTGACATACAAAAGTGCTGTGATGTGAGCAATGAATACATTTATACTGGTTCAATAGGTTACAGACTTAGGATACCATCAACCTACTACCTACTACCATCAAGCGACTTTTTTTTAAATTCTTTTAAGAATACATAAAGCAAACAGGGACAATAATTGTTGTTTATGTCTTACATAAAGTGTTACTGTAAGTTTCAAGATATTCAGTGACTCAGCTGTTCGAGCATCTGGGGGAAGTTCATTCCACCACCTCGTTGCAAGAACAGGAAAGAGTCATTGTGTTCATAGGTACACAGAGACTGAATCAGTACCTAAGCAGCCTATGTGGATAAAATTGGCTGAATACTTCTGATGTTGTAGAGGAGAAAACTACTTTAGCATGCCCCATTAGCAACATGCAAGGACAAGGACAGTTGATTGTCCACCGTTACCACAAGGTTGCAAGCAGTTGCTGCTTGAGAGACCATATTGTCTCTCTTTATTGCAAGATCCTGACCTATAACCAACTGTTCAGTTTTAACTGATATTTAAGCCATTTATGATGATATGTGTGGGGCACGGTGGCTTAGTGGTTAGCACGTTCGCCTCACACCTCCAGGGTTGGTTGGATAAAAGTGTGTGTGCCCTGCGATGGGTTGGCACTCCGTGCAGGGTGTATCCTGCCTTGATGCCCAAAGACGCCTGAGATAGGCACAGACTCCCCTTGACCCAAGGTAGTTCAGATAAAATGAAAATGAATGAATGAATGAATGAATGAATGATGATAGTTATGTCAATGTGCTATTACTTCTTCTTCTCCAGATCACTTATTCTGCTTTCTGGGAAATGACTGGACTGCTGTTTAGAATCGTGTCACATGGATAGCCTGAAGATTATTGTGGATTGTTTCGGTAAGATAGACTAAAGATTAAACATACTGATATATGCCCAGGTCTCCTACGTTCTTCAGTGGATAACTTGAGTATATGAATTAGAACTAAAAATTCTAAGATCCAAAGATCCTTATCAATACACTCAGTATTATTTTGTCTTACAGTAATACAGTAATTGTCCTTTTTAGGTATGATTTATCTTACAGGGGACATGGGGACATTCATTCACTCACACACACACACACACACACACACACACACACACACACACACACACACACACACACACACACGCACAAACACACATGCCAGGGAACATTCAATAACACAAGGCTGAATTCAGCTGAAATAGAAAAATAGATTCTGTGTTTCTCAGCCTGACTACCACAGTTAATAAACATTAAATATATTGCAGGCAATAATAACACAGCACAGATATTCTGATACTCAAATGGTTTAGTGTATGCTGTATGAACCACACACGGCTTCTTTGGATCTGCACAGACCGTACCTCCTTTCATCGTCATGAGTCTTTAAATGCACAAAAGTAAAAAAAAAAAAAAAATGTTAGCATATGACCAGGAGGCTTTATTTTAGGTGAAAGAGGAACTACAATACGTCAACCTCCTGACTCATTCATACATATTAACCTGAAGGCATACCTTTTAGTCACTACTATGTGTTAATCAGTAACTACAGTGATACTGATGCGGTGTCTCCTCCTCCCCAGTCTCAAGTCTTTTGCAGACTTTAACAGGTTTTCATCTAAGATTGCCCTGTATTTGGCTCCATCCATCTTACCATTGACTCTGACCAGCTTCCTGTCCCTGCTGAAGAAAAGCATCCCCACAACATGATGCTGCCACCACCATGTTTCACGGTGGGGATGGTGTGTTCAGGATGATGTGCTGTGTTAGGTTTCTGCCACCCACAACGTTTTGAATTTTGGCCAAAAACTTCCATTTTGGTTTCATCTGACCAGAGCACCTTCTTCCACATGCTTGCTGTGTCCCCCACATGGCTTGACCTAAACTGAAAACGGGCTTTCTTTCAACAATGGCTTTCTTCTTGCTGGTCTTTCATAAAGACCAGGTTTTTGGAGTGCACTAATAGTTGTCCTGTGGACAGATTCCCCCACCTGAGCTGTGGATCTCTGCAGCTCCTCCAGAGTTACCATGGGCCTCTTGGCTGCTTCTCTGATTAATGCTCTCCTTGCATGACTTGTCAGTTTAGGTAAGTGGTCGGCAACCCGCGGCTCCGGAGCCGCAAGTGGCTCTTTCATCCCTCTGCTGCGGCTCCCTGTACATTTGGAAAATAAATATTTAATTTAAATTTATTTTATTTTAGTTAGCTAGTATTTTTTAATGTCATTCTAAATTATAAGTTCATGATGCTCTTGTAACATTAAAATAAATCGTGTTTAATTTTTTTATCGCTGAAAATATGCGTCATAACTTGCGAAATACGACACACAGAAGCAGACGCATCTTTGGTTTGATTGGTGACAAGTTAAAAATTTTATGTCATGCAGGGCTGTCAAGTGTCACACATTGAGAGTGAGTCATGCATTTGGGTCTTTTGTCACGCTCTCCTGCCACACATTGTATTTCTCACGCAGAAAATCTTTTTGACTATTTATCATATATTTAATATGCCACAGCGCCCAAAATGTATTAGTCCGCACCGCTGTCTCTATTAGACCGGAGTTCTTAGTCGAGCCTGACACTTATCAGCCAATCAAAAAAAAAAGAGACTACAAAATAGCCAATCAGAAAATAGCACTAACTGGGAAAGATTTAATGCGTCTTTTTTTGTTAAGGTTAGTTCAATCTGTTAAAAATATTTTTGTTTGCCTGCAGAAATAAAATTGCGTTTACTCGGTAGCAGTTCATTGATTTCATGAATGCAACACACTACAGTTTTTTCTACACTTTCAATAAAGTTAAAAAACGATATACTGTATGCAGTGTTATCTTCATTTTATATGTCAAATGGTTATTGTGGCTCCCTGTGGTGTTTTTTCTGTGGGAAACAGGTCCAAATGGCTCTCTGAGTGTTTAAGGTTGCCGACCACTGGTTTAGGTGGACGGCCATGTCTTGGTAGGCTTGCAGTTGTGTCATACTCTTTCCATTTCTTGATGATGGATTGTACAGTGCTCTGTACAATCTAACCTAACCCTGTTATAAACTTCTCCACAACTTTATCCCTGACCTGTCTGGTGTGTTGTTTGGCCTTCATGATGCTGTTTGTTCACTAATGTTCTCTAACACACTTCTGAAGGCTTCACAGATCAGCTGTATTTATATTGAGATTAAATTACACATAGGTGCACTCTTTACTAATTAGGCAATTGGTTTTACTGGATTTTAGTTAGGGGTATCAGAGTAAAGGGGGCTGAATACAAATGCACGCCACACTTTTCAGATATTTATTTGTAGAAAAAATTTGGACACCATTTATAATTTTCATTCCACTTCACAATTATGTGCCACTTTCTTTCGGTCTATTTCATAAAATCCCAATAAAATAAATTTTTTCTTTGTGGTTGTAACAGGTCAAAATGTGGAAAACTTCAGTGGGTATGAATACTTTTGCAAGGCACTGCACTGTATATATTTGGAGCCTCCTGGTGGTCCAGCAGCAGGATCCGCACTCAGATAAAATGGGTGGGTTTCGTCAGAAGGGTATCTGGCATAAAAAAACCTGTGGCAAATTAACATATACTTTACAGCATTTGGCAAAAGCCCTTATCCCGAGTGACATACAAAAGTGCTTTGACTGGTTCACTAGGTTACAGACTTAGGATACCATCAACCTAAATCTCTGTTGGGAGCGACTTTTTTTTTTTTAAATTTTTTAAGAATACATAAAACAAACAGGGAAAATAATTGCTAGTTTATGTGTTACATAAAGAGGTACTGTAGATTTGAAGATTTCCAGTGACTGTTTGGGCATCTAGAGGAAGTTAATTTCACCACCTCATTGCCAGAACAGAAAAGAGTCATTGTGTTCGTGGGTAGACAGAGACTGAACCAGTACCTAAGCAGCCTGTGTGGATAAAAATGGCTGAATCCTTCTGATGTTGTAGAGAAGAAAACCACTTTAGCATGCCCCATTAGCAACATGCAAGGACAAGGACAGATAATTGTTCATGGTTACCCCAAGTTTGCAAGCAGTGGCCACTTGAGAGACCAGATTGTTGTGTAAGGATATTGCAAGATCCTGACCTGTGGATAATTCACCTGGGATAACCAACAGTTCAGTTTGAATTGATATTTGAGCCATCATACATGATGATATGTCCGGCAGATGTGCTGAGATCCAAGCAGAAGCTGTGTTATCAGGGAGGGAAGAAGAAGAAGTTGTGAGTCATTAGCATAGTAGTGGTAAGAGAACCCATGTGAGGATATAACTTTGCTAAGAGAGGGATTATAGAGGCAGAAAAGAAGAGGACCAAGTACTGAGCCCTGTGGAACACCAGTGGAGAGTCTTTGTAGAGTACATGTCAATCTCCTCCAAGTTACCTGATATGAGCGTCCTTCCAGGTAGGAAGTAAACCATTCCAATGATGCTCCATGAATTCCAAGTCTCCTGAGGGTGGACAAGAGAGTCTTGTGGTTGACTGTATCAAATGCATTCAACAACAACAACTTATTTATATCTTTGAAAATACTTCCTTTGTTTTCTGCCTGCAATTCTTTACTATCTACCCTGCATATAAAAGATATCCTGATTCTGTTAAATGGTTTAGCTTATGTTGAATGCACCACCTGTTGTAATCACTGTGGGCTCAGAAGCAGTAGACATGGCACTTGCTGTAGAAGAACCAGTCCTCCTTTTGTCCTCCACAAACTGCATGGTTTCTGTTTCGAGAACAGGAACAATATTTTACTTGATATGTTGGTGCAGGCAAATGTGTTATTAAGTGCTGTTTGGACAAAAACAAAGAAAAACTGAGAAAATATTGTCACAAATAATTTTGTTTCATCACGATTGAAAAAAGAAGGAAGAATAAAAGGACAGAAAAAAATTAACCACTGTTAATCTCCTTACATTGGCAGATGGTGGCTGTGATCTGCACAGCAAACAGACACAACAGTGCAGTTCTCATGTCTTCACTCGTACCAGACCGATAAGTGAGGCTCAATAAAGACCACCAAGTATTAATTTATACATTAGGGGGACAGAAAAAAAATCTTCAGAGCTTCCTACCACAGTCATCCCTAGCAACCTCACTGGTGTCTGGCATAAAAAACCCTGTGACAAATGTACATTTACTTTTACAGCAATTGGCAGAAGCCCTTATACAGAGTGATATACAAAAGTGTTTTGATGTCTCTATCAATGAATACATTTATACTGGTTCACTAGTTTACAGACTTAGGATACCATCAACCTAAAACTCTGTTGGGAGCAACTTTTTTTTTATTATTTTAAGAATACATTAAAAAAACAGGGAAAATAATTGATAGTTTATGTGGTACATAAAGAGTTACTGTAGATTTGAAGATATCCAGTGACTCAGCTGTTCGGGCATATGGAACAGACTCATTGTGTTCATAGGTAGACAGAGTCTGAACCAGTACCTAAGCAGCCTGTGTGGATAAAAATGGCTGAATCCTTCTGATGTTGTAGAGAAGAAAACTAAATAAGCATGCCCTTTAGCAACAGGCAAGAAGAAGGACAGTTGATTGTTCATGGTTACCCCAAGGTTGCAAGCAGTGGCCACTTGAGAGACAAGATTGTCATGTAAGGATATTGCAAGATCCTGACCTATAACCAACAGTTCAGTTTTAACTGATATTTGAGCCATCATCCATGATGATATGTCCGACAGACATGCTGAGGATATAACTTTGCTAAGAGAGTGACTATAGAGGAAGAATAGAAGAGGACCAAGTACTGAGCCCTGTGGGACACCAGTGGAGAGTAGGGCTGGGCGATAAAACATAATGATATGTATCATGATAGACACGTGATCGATAGCGATAAAAAATGTGCTCGATAAGACGTTCGATATTTTTTATTCTTTGTCAGAAGAAAACAGAAGTTTGCGAAGCAAGTTTGGTTGCATTAACGAAGGTGCTCACTCTCTGGTAACCTAGCAACTTGGGGGGTGACACTCTAACAGCCAATCATGTAACAGTATCATGTTTGGTTGCGCCGTATCGTCTGGTGCTGGATTCCTCTTCAGTAACCGGCGACTGATAAGCAGAAAATGAGCCGCAGCGAGCAAGGAAATTGAAAATAAAAGAGGAAAAGTCAGCTCACCAGTTTTTGGATATTATAACTAGGGCTGAAACGATTCCTTGAGTAACTCGATTACAAGAATTGTTCAAGGCAATCACTCTGCCTCGAAGTCACTTTTAATTCATTTTAAAGCTCACGTCACGTTCTTGTGCAATTATTGTGTGTGTGTGTGTGTGTGTGTGTGTGTGTGTGTGTGTGTGTGTGTGTGCGTGTGTGTGTGTGTGCGCGCGCGAACGCGCTTATGTAAAAGCGGAAGGAGACGCGAGGAGTTAGCGGTCTTCTGATTTGAGGGCGCATGCTAGTGCGGGCTGCAAAATGGAAGGGCGCGATAACAATGTCAATGAGCAAAGAGAAGAAACAAACAGGAGAAAACGACAGAAAATGTCCGTTTTGGGACACTATTAGAGCATATAAAAGATATCCTGATTCTGTTAAATGGTTTAGCTTATGTTGAATGCACCACCTGTTGTAATCACTGTGGGCTCAGAAGCAGTAAACATGGCACTTGCTGTAGTAGAAACAGTCCTCCTTTTGTCCTCCACAAACTTCATGGCTTTAATAACCCAAGGCTTATTTGGATCTGCACAGACCGTACGTCCTTTCTCCGTTTTGAGTCTTTAAAGGCACAAAAGCAAAAATAAAGTAAATAATTAGTTCACATATTACATGGAAATTTTATTTTAGTTGAAAGTAACATATAAGTCTTTTAGCTCCTGGCTCATTTGTACTTATCAATATAAAAGCATACGATTTATTAACTATGATGAGTTACTTAGTAACTCCATTAAGTTTGCACATTGAGTATAAGTAAAGAACCGCAGACACTATTAACTATCAGTAAGGGTAGTTTATCAAAAAGCATCAATAATATAAAAGAAGTCAAATGCTTTCTTTCTACACAGTGTACAAATGTATAAACATATAAGAAAGCATACTTACACAGCAGCTGTGATGTCACAGAGGGCTGATTTCTGCAGATAGTAACTTTTTGTTTTGAGGAGAGGAACAATTTTACTTGATATCTTGATGCAGGGACATGGATTAAGTGCTGTTCGGACAAAAACAAAAGAAAGGGAAAAAATTAGAAAATATTGTCACAAATAATAGAATTTCATCACAATCGACAACACGAAGGAAGAATAAAAGGACAGAAAAAAATGAACCACTGTTCACTCCTTACATTGGCAGATGGTGGCTGTGATTAGCACAGCAAACAGACACAACAGTGCAGTTCTCATGTCTTCACCCGTACCAGACCGATCAGTGAGACTCAATAAAGACCACCAAGTATTAATTCATACATTAGGGGGACAGAAAAAAAAGTCTTCAGAGCTTCCTACCACAGTCATCCCTAGCAACCTCATTGCCCCCCCCAACACACACACACACACACACACACACACACACACACACACACACACACACACACACACACACACGTCTACTCTAAGATACAGAAGCTTGTCAGATGTCACTTCATTGGAACATTAGCAAATGGTTTGTTTTATCAGCCCAACTTTCTGATAGAATCTTTTACATGTGTGTGTATACGGTTTCACTATGAACACAACACTGACTCTGACTGACACGACTGAATCTGACTGACATTTAAAAAGAATTATTTGTGAAAGTTGTGTGACTTTGCTATGTTTTGGGTTACAGACTTAGGATACCATCAACCTAAATCTCTGTTGGGAGCGGCTTTTTTTTCAGTGAGACTCAATAAAGACCACCAAGTATTAATTCATACATTAGGGGGACAGAAAAAAATTCTTCAGAGCTTCCTACCACAGTCATCCCTAATTCCTCCCCCGGTCCAAAGACATGCATGGTAGGTTGATTGGCATCTCTGGAAAATTGTCCGTAGTCTGTGAGTGAATGAGAGTGTGTGTGTGCCCTGCGATGGCACTCCGTCCAGGGTGTATCCTGCCTTGATGCCCAAAGACGAATGAGGTAGGCACAGGCTCCCCGTGACCCAAGGTAGTTCGGATAAAGCGGTAGAAAATGAATTAATGAATGATGATATGTCCGACAGACATGCTGAGGATATAACTTTGCTAAGAGAGTGATTATAGAGGAGGACCAAGTACTGAGCCCTGTGGGAACCAGTGGAAAGTCTGCGTAGAGTAGATGTCACTCCCCTTTATGTTACCTGATATGAGCGACTTTCTAGGTAGAAAGTAAATCATTCCCATGAAGTTCCATGAATTCCAAGACTTCTCAGGGTGGACAAGAGAGTCTTGTGGTTGACTGTATCAAATGCATTCAACAACAACAACTTATTTATTTCTTTGAAAATACTTCCTTTGCTTTCTGCCTGCAATTCTTTACTATCTACCTTGCTATTTGTTCCTCTGCCCTAGCTAGTTTACAGACACTCACAGCATCACTCAACTTATAGATCCAGACTACAACCACTTTTGCATAGTTACAGTATGTCAATGTGTTATTACTTCTTCTTCTCCAGATCACTTATTCTGCTTTCTGGGAAATGACTGGACTGCTGTTTAGAATCGTGTCACATGGATAGCCTGAAGATTATTGTGGATTGTTTCGGTAAGATAGACTAAAGATTAAACATACTGATATATGCCCAGGTCTCCTACGTTCTTCAGTGGATAACTTGAGTATATGAATTAGAACTAAAAATTCTAAGATCCAAAGATCCTTATCAATACACTCAGTATTATTTTGTCTTACAGTAATACAGTAATTGTCCTTTTTAGGTATGATTTCTCTTATAGGGGACATAGGGACATTCATTCACTCACACACACACACACACACACACACACACACACACACACACACACACACACACACACACACACACACACACACACACAAACACACATGCCAGGGAACATTCAATAACACAAGGTTGAATTCAGCTGACATAGAAAAATAGATTCTATGTTTCTCAGCCTGACTACCACAGTTAATAAACATTAAATATATTGCAGGCAATAGTAACACAGCACAGATATTCTGATACTCACATGGTTTAGTGTATGCTCTATGAACCACACACGGCTTCTTTGGATCTGCACAGACCGTACCTCCTTTCATCGTCGTGAGTCTTTAAATGCACAAAAGTAAAAAAAAAAAAAAAAGTTAGCATATGACCAGGAGGCTTTATTTTAGGTGAAAGAGGATGTACAATACGTCAACCTCCTGACTCATTCATACATATTAACCTGAAGGCATACCTTTTAGTCACTACTATGTGTTAATCAGTAACTACAGTGATACTGATGCAGTGTCTCCTCTTCCCCAGTCTCAAGTCTTTTGCAGACAGACTTTTCTGTCTTGCAAACAGGTTTTCATCTAAGATTGCCCTGTATTTGGCTCCATCCATCTTACCATTGACTCTGACCAGCTTCCTGTCCCTGCTGAAGAAAAGCATCCCCACAACATGATGCTGCCACCACCATGTTTCACGGTGGGGATGGTGTGTTCAGGATGATGTGCTGTGTTAGGTTTCTGCCACCCACAACGTTTTGAATTTTGGCCAAAAACTTCCATTTTGGTTTCATCTGACCAGAGCACCTTCTTCCACATGCTTGCTGTGTCCCCCACATGGCTTGACGCAAACTGCAAACTGGATTTCTTATGACTTTCTTTCAACAATGGCTTTCTTCTTGCCGGTCTTTCATAAAGACCAGGTTTTTGGACTGCACTAATAGTTGTCCTGTGGACAGATTCTTCCACCTGATCTGTGGATCTCTGCAGCTCCTCCAGAGTTACCATGGGCCTCTTGGCTGCTTCTCTGATTAATGCTCTCCTTGCATGACCTGTCAGTTTAGGTGGACGGCCATGTCTTGGTAGGCTTGCAGTTGTGTCATACTCTTTCTATCTCTTTATGATGGATTGTACAGTGCTCTGTGAGATGTTCAAGGCTTGGGATATTAATTTATATCCTAACTCTGTTTTAAACTTCTCCACAACTTTATCCCTGACCTGTCTGGTGTGTTGTTTGGCCTTCATGATGCTGTTTGTTCACTAACGTTCTCTAACACCCTTCTGAAGGCTTCACAGAACAGCTGTATTTATATTGAGATTAAATTACACATAGGTGCACTCTTTACTAATTAGGCAATTGGTTTCGCTGGATTTTAGTTAGGGGTATCAGAGTAAAGGGGGCTGAATACAAATGCACGCCACACTTTTCAGATATTTATTTGTAGAAAAAATTTGGACACCATTTATAATTTTCATTCCACTTCACAATTATGTGCCACTTTCTTTCGGTCTATTTCATAAAATCCCAATAAAATACATTTTTCTTTGTGGTTGTAACAGGTCAAAATGTGGAAAAGTTCAGTCAGTGGGTATGAATACTTTTGCAAGGCACTGCACTGTATATATTTGGAGCCTCCTGGTGGTCCAGCAGCAGGATCCGCACTCAGATAAAATGGGTGGGTTTCGTCAGAAGGGTATCTGGCATAAAAAACCTGTGGCAAATTAACATTTACTTTACAGCATTTGGCAAAAGCCCTTATCCCGAGTGACATACAAAAGTGCTTTGACTGGTTCACTAGGTTACAGACTTAGGATACCATCAACCTAAATCTCTGTTTGGAGCGACTTTTTTAAATTTTGTTTTAAGAATACATAAAACAAACATGGAAAATAATTGCTAGTTTATGTGTTACATAAAGAGTTACTGTAGGTTTAATATATCCAGTGACTCAGCTGTTTGGGCATTTAGGGGAATTTTATTCCACCACCTCATTGCCAGAACAGAAAAGAGTCATTGTGTTCATACTTAGACAGAGACTGAACCAGTACCTAAGCAGCCTTTGTGGATAAAAATGGCTGAATCCTTCTGAAAAAAAAAACCTACTTGAGCATGTCACATTAGCAACATGCAAGGACAAGAACAGTTGATTGTTCATGGTTACCACAAGATTGCAAGCAGTGGCCGCTTGAGAAACCAGATTGCTGTGTAAGGATATTGACAAGATCCTGACCTGTGGATAATTCACCTGGGATAACCAACAGTTCAGATTTAACTGATATTTGAGCCGTCATTTATGATGATATTTGATACTTTTACTAACAAGTACAATTTATAAACACATTTTTAAAATATCAGGAAGCCACATGGAAGCCTCAGAGGAAGTCACCTTAAATGTCACTGCACTAAAGGGAAAGTCACTGTGGTCTTCTACAATGCCGATTTAGGTTTAACATGTGCCAGTGTTTGGTTGCGTTTCACAAACATGGCACACAACAGTAACAGATAATCTGCTTAACTTTACTATGCTTATAAAATGAATGTCATGTATATTTTAAGCCAGTTATATGACTGCTACTAACATCAGAATATCTGCTTACCATGCTTACTTATTATTCTATCATAATATCTATATTATTTTTGAAATTTCACCTCTTAAGATAACTGATTTAATCTAATTTAGTATGTCGTTTGTACAATAATCACAAAATAATAGATACTGTACCCTACTTGTAACCATAAATAAAATGTTTCTGTGTACTGTATACGGATTTTCTTGTATAGCCTTTGTTTTTCAACTTCTCCATAAAAGGTAAAACATTTACATTGAATACAGCTCAATAGTATTTCAATTTCATTTCATGTTTCCAGTGACGTGTCATTTCATGTGTCATCGATTCCTGCTTATTGCATGATTTAACTGTAAAATGTGAAATCAGCAGAATTGATGCAAGTGACCAAGTTCAGCGTCTTTGCTTACAAACATACCGTAGATTGTTTTAGTCCTTGGCTCTCTCCGTCTTGTGATTGGTTCTCGTTCACTATATGTACTCTGTTTTGTTCACTTCCCGGTTGTGAGTCGTTGTTAGTGTGTACTGTGCTGTTGGGTTATGTCTGTTCCTGTTTCCTGTCCTGCTCAGTGTTCTGATCTGTTTTGCCTGCTTGTTTGTTACCTGTTTCTTGTTTTTTGATTATTAAAGGATTAACTGCACATGATCTGTATTCCTCTGTGACTCATCGTGCCAATCGTACTGTATATCTGCAGTGATGTCATGTGTTCACAAGATGGCAACAGATGTTCTTCTTAGTGAAGACAACAACACTGTTTGAAAATGTTTTCTTTTAGTAAACAGTATTATTTTCCCAGCACTATACTAATGTAATTACTCAGTCCTCCAACATAGCAGATTTGGGGAAAAACAAAACAATTTTAAATAAAAATCAGTTTTCTATGATTCAGGATTTGTAATTGTATATCTAAAATTAGATTCAATTATCAATAACATCATCAATGTAATCTATAGACAAGGACAACATTTCAGTACATTGTTCCATTATATGCTAAATATGTGTAATGATGAAAGTCTGATGTTGCCTAGTCATGATTTGAGTGCAAATTTTGCAATGAGACATTTTAGACATGTATTTATATAATATAATTTCATGTATTATTTAATATTTTAATATTAAATATATTCATATGTAATTACTTAATATAATTGCATGTACTATTTTTATTTTACACTGAAATATTATCTTACATTACACAAAAAGTTCCAGTTCCTGTTGCTTCAAAGATTCACGTTCCTTGTTCCTTGTTATTTTGTTTATTATTAATTTCAAACAGAACATCATAATGACAAGTTTCTGATTTACTAAGATTTGTTTTTACATGTTTTTATTAAACTGCTGTTAAAAAGTCAAGAGTGATACAAGAACAAGCACTGACCATTAACGCATGCAATAGAGTGACAGAAAAAAACAGAATGTGCTCAGAAGTGCTATATGTGCTATTCACAAGGAAGTCAGCTAAACCACAAATGATATAATCCTATAATAATCTAGTAATAACAGTGACAGCTAGACATTATCAGCTATATCTATTCATCTACTGTGATTGCTTTATTTTGTTGAAAAGATCCAAAGTGGTGTCCCAGGAACACTGGATATGAGATGGGAATCCATCCTGCTTGTCCACTGTCAATCCAGAGTAGCTAATCCATCTACCAGATATTTTAGAGAAAACACATACTAAACTGAACATTGCAAGTGAAATGATCTTGAAAGGAGTCGAATATATCTGTCCTAATAAATAATTAACCATTAACCAAAAAGATTATGAAGCCTACTACTGCGATTTGTTTTTTACTTCAAGCTTCTAATGATCTTATTCTGTTATTACAAATCTAGAACATATCTCTAGAAATAATCTCTCTGGTCTTACTGTATATTTGTTAAATTCTGTAAAGTTCATAATGAGAAATATTAGATGGTATTTTTCTTTATTTAAAATATCTTGCTAAGATGCTATTTTTTTTCTGTAGAATATTATACATGTTTTTACAGATCAGTTTGGGAAGTCATTAACAGACAGAGTCTGGATTTGCACTTACATGGTGTTATGGGAACATGCCACAGTGACTGGTTTGGAACGTCATGTAGGCATCATCACCAGTCTGCGCTTTGGTCGCATAATGTTAAGCAAACTTTTGCACAGTTTTATAGTGAAATGAAACCGAAAGCATTACAACGGCATCTAGTTCATAACATACGTTCTTATCGTGACACTATCATGTTCTGTGGTTATGATATGTATCAGTGTTAGTGGTTAGAAAAGATTTCTTCTGATATATAGAAATACGCTGAATTACCATGACACTGAAAATGGAAGATTATTAATAAACCCAATGACTCGGTTACCCTGGATGCTGGAAATACAAAAGAACATTAATCGTCACTTCCTGAGCTGTGGTTTGCAGCACAGACAGCAGATGTGTATGTGCATTAGTGTTTTTTTGTATGCATCACCTCTACCTCACCAGATGCTTTTCTGAGAAAAACATCAACATACACTTACACTTAACTCTTTCACCAAAGTAAACTTTGCTTAGTAAAGGTCTTTCATCATATTCGATGTAGTATGACAGCTGACAGTGTGGAGCATTTCGACAGACTGTGTGAGTTCATGGCAGTTCTTCCAAACATAGATACTGTAACAACCATGAGAATTGAAAAAAATAAATAAATAAAACTATACACTACATGGCCAAAGGATTTTGTACAGTTTTTGATCATACGATTTTACTTTTCATTTGCTGTTATATAAACCTCAACTCCTCTAGGAAGGATTTTCCCTAAATTTTAATGCAGATGTTAGAGTATAGCTGTGGGGAAGTGATTTAGAATGAGGAGCCCCAGGTCATCGACTGTAATCCATTTCTTTTGGCCCTGAAGACATCTTGTGAGAAAGTCCACATAAGAGTGTAATAGTCAGGTGTCTAAAAACTATTCGCCATATATTGCATAATTCCTGATAGTAAATATAAAATAAGTTTTTCATTTTTACTAGTTTAGTTTCCTTAATTTTGGAGACCAAACATGGATAGCATTATTGCGAAATGAAACAGATTTAAAATAGTGTCATGTAGTCTTAACTGCTTTAACTTTACAAGCTATGGGTCTTTGGGAATTTCCTCTGAAGTTCCTCTATGTGATAATGACTAAGCTTCATGTCACCAAGACGACATGTGTCAGCCAGCACCCAAAATAAATTTCCGGGGTTAAATTTAGAGTACAGTCAGAAATTCCATGTGAAGCATAAAAATTGTCTGTCACCTGTAATAAAATAAAATGTCCTAGCACTACAACATGTGGAAGAAAATTTACATGTCTTTATTGCCCTAAAGGAATTCTCATAGTTTTTGAAGTTTGTGCACACACTGTGAGAACATTATCTAAAACGTGTCTTAATCCTCCCGTTTTAGCAAGAAATCATGATAAAACAATTGAAGAATGACAGAGCCACAGAACTCTTTTGTCATGCCCAGTTGGATAGAAGAAGGACTAGGAATTGTATGGTCTGGTCTTTATCAGCAATCATTTGAAGACTTTGACAGGAAGGAATTAGTGTTGGGTCCATGGTGAACTCAGAGTCTGCGCTGACCCATTAGTTTCTCAGGAGCGCTCGGTTGTACAATTAAACTGTTGTAGAAATTACATTATTTATTTTTACATTAATGCCTGTCCAGTGTCAACCAAATGAGGATGTCTTCCCTTTTGAGTCATGTTTCTCTCAAGGTTTCTTCCACATGTCATCTCAGGGAGTTTGTCCTTGCTGCCATCGACTCCAGCTTGCTCTTTAGGGATAGATGTTAAAGATAAATAGTATTTAAAATTTTTAATTACATTTTATTTATTTATTTATTTTAAACATTAAATGTATGTATTATTTGTTTATTTTTCTTTTATATATATATATATATATATATATATATATATATATATATATATATATATATATATAGATATATATGTATATATATATATATATATATATACATATATATATATATATATATGTATATATATATATATATATATATATATATATATATATATATATATATATATATATATATATATATATACACACAAAACAGTGGCAGCTTGTTGGACCCGGGATCAAACTCACAACCTTCTAATTGGTACTGTAGCACAACAGCTTAACCACTAGGCTACCACACATGTGCTTGAACAGACTATTAAGCATTAAGTCCATCTTTGTAGCCTGTTTTTATAAATAAGGGCTTCTCACACTGCACTTAACTTCGGGTTGTCATCTTTTTAAACCCTGCTTTTAACCCCGGGTAGAAAAAAATATGCACTTTTTACCCCAGGTTATGAAACCCTGCTCTGATGCAGTGTTAGCACTACTTTTACAAAGTTATCTCCACATTATTGTGTCAAATGTGTACAGTACTGTATGAAATGGTTCACTGATAGAATTTTGTGACTAGATGCTTGACAGCAGACACGGTCATAATCATGTGACAAGCAGGATGCAGCAATACTTTACAAAAAAAAACTCTCATTAGCATCAGGTGTCAAAAACATGACTCGTTACTGTATGTGCCATAGCAACGGGGAAATACCTTAATAAAGACACTGACCAATTAGAAGATGGATATCATGAATGTCCGTCAGAATGAATGTCCTGTCAGCTACGTGACAAACTTAAAATGGCAGAAAATATTACAATCCTGTGAAAGATAACAAGGCATAGAATGGAAGATCTGTCCTTTTTTCTCACTGATACCGAAGCATGAGACGACTACCAAAACCTATAGAATGGTATGAATAAGGGATTGATTTGTTTTGTAGCTCAGACTATATTAAATTGATCTGCATATACAGTATAAAATATTATCCCCAGTGGGTGTAATGACTGTGAAAGGGCTGTATGATAAATTTAGTTATTTTTGTGCCTTTAAGTGTTTATAAATGTCTGTTTGTTAATCTTAACAACAACAACAAAAAAAGAATCATTTGCAACAGTCTACAGTACTGCCGGAAGTAGACAAAGGAACTAAACCATGAACTAATGTCAGTGATTAAGCCATGTAGCCATGTAGCCTGAAGAATGTCTTGCACAATTGCACAGGAATGTGTCATGGTCCAATGTGACAAAGATGTTTGCAAGATATTCCATCTGTATTATTCAGGGTTAACTGCATGAATCCGTTACTTCCCTAATCCTGAAAGTATATAAACTATCTTGGCCTGAATAGGTGCAGTGTAAGGGAAGTACAGTAAAGTCAAGACCAGATACTCCAGTAATATAGACCTCATCAGCAAGGATGGATTTCACTCTGACACCTCGCCAGATGCTCTTTCTCTTTACCATATTCACACTTCTATTCAGCTGCGTGCTTGGAGGTGAGTGTTCTTAATAAGCAGAAAGAGAAAAATTAAAGAAAAAGGTTGTGTGTGTATTTCATTAGCATCTTGTATAATTGGGTTTATATATCTAACCCTATGAGTTTTGTTCTCCTGCAGTTCACTCCAGTGACAGCAAGCCACCAACGTGTTGTAGAAAAGCTAGCGATGCACGTGTTCCACCTGCCGAAATAACAAATTGTGCCTATACTGAGAGAAAAAGAAAATGTCGTGAGGCCTATGTGTAAGTAAATAAACTTTTAGAAGAAGCTATATTATGTTTCAGTATGAAACAATTCATAATCATATCATTCTCATTTCCATAAAATGTTGAATACTGTCTGACTGGTTTGGTCAAGTGTGCGTTAAACTTTTAGTTTGTCAGAGTTGTGATCAAATGTGTTTTCTAAAGCAGTATGTCAATTTGTGCAGGTTCTTGTGGAATGGAAATTGGCATTGCAGCAGTGTGAATGCAAATGGGATCAAAAAAACACTGGACAAATTAGAAAAGGTAACTAACATCTAATGCATGTTGCAGTACTTTTGGAAACATAGATAGATAGATAGATAGATAGATAGATAGATAGATAGATAGATAGATAGATAGATAGATAGATAGATAGATAGATAGATAGATAGATAGATAGATAGATAGATAGATAGTTGTTTTTTACTTTATTATACTGTTGTTTTTTTGTAAAAAATCTTTGTGTCAAAATTCTAATGTTAGATTAGAAAAGGTAACTAACATCTAATGCATGTTGCAGTACTTTTGGAAACATAGATAGATAGATAGATAGATAGATAGATAGATAGATAGATAGATAGATAGATAGATAGATAGATAGATAGATAGATAGATAGATAGATAGATAGATAGATAGATAGATAGATAGATAGATAGATAGATAGATAGTTTTTTTTTTACTTTATTATACTGTTGTTGTTTTTTTTGTAAAAACCTTTGTGTCAAAATTCTAATGTTTCTTCCTTTCTTTAACATATCCAATAGAAAGGAATACTGTGTTTGGGCAAACCCCAGAGCTGACATGTACAAGTTCCAGCTGCGATGCTGTGTGCTCTTCTTATATGAAGTAACTGTTCTGCTCACATGCCAGTACTGTGGAAGGACAAATTTTTAATTTATTTTTGTATTTCTGCATATGACAGTATTTATTTAATTTCATGTTGAACAAAACAAGGATGTGCATTCAATTTTTATCTAATATTTAATTTACAAGCATTGTGTGTATTTATTTATTTTGTTGTTGAGTTATATATTATATCATTTGTGAAGTGATTTTTCATTTATATTCAATAAATAATAAAACTGTGAAATACAAACCTTCTGCTTTCATGACTGCACGTTTTGTATAAGTATTTTATTAACCATGCATCAAACACAAAGAATGATATGGAATGGATTTACACTGGTGGATAAATTTAAAAGAATGTTAAATATTAAATATGCAAAAATACAGCACTTTGTAGCCTAATGGGAAAAAAACTTAATAACAAATAATAATAATAATAATAATAATAATAATAATAATAATGGTATAAAAATGGTGCTTTAGTGGTTTCGCACATTTGCGTCGCACCTTTTGGGTTGGGGATTAATTACCACCTCTGCTATACAGGGTTGTGGTAACTCAGTGGTTAAGGTGTTGGACTACTGAACGGAAGGTTGCGTGTTTGAACCCCAGGTCCACCAAGCTGCCTCTGCTGGCTTTTAACCTTCAACTGCTCAGTTGTGTAAATTGAAATGATAATAATAAAAAAAAGTAAGTCACTCTGAATGAGAGAGCCTGCTAAATGTAAAATGGATGCAGAGAATTTGCATTGCATTTCCTTAAGGCACTCTGCTTTCCTCCCCTAGTCAAAGACATATGCTGTAGGCTCTTTGGCATCTAAAGATTGCATGAATGAGTATAAATTGTGTCCTGCAATGGGTTGGTGTCCCAAAAACCTTGTGCCCTGAGTCCCCTGTGATAGTCTCCAGGATCGTTGTGTGACCCTGTGTAGTATAAACACACTCAAACACTCATTCAATATACATCCTGTGTCTTCTGCTGTCTTACACATTCACTCAATCGCTGTTTTGCACACCACATTTCAGTACCTCATTACATAAGCATATATATGTTTACAAGAACCCTCTTTGTTCAGAATCTTACCTTTTTTTTATCGCACTGTTGCAGACGATGCACTTTATGTGTCTAGGACAACTTACTTTAATTCCTTAGCTCTGTGTTGTTCTATGTAGCACTGAGGTCCATTTCACTATGAACTGTGTCAGCTATATATGGTTGAAATGACAATAAAAACTTTTTGACCCGACTTGACTATAAGAATACAGAAAGTGCATGGATGGATGGATAACAATAATTAGTTTTAATTAACATTGCAATGTACAATTCGGATCTAGGCTCAGCTTCTTTGCTAAAGAATGAAAGTTTTTAATGTCTGCTAAACTTACCCCAGATCTATTTACTATACAGTATGGCTGTATGACACTCTGCCTCACTTCTAAATCACTTTACAGTAGTTAAAATGATCTGTTAAATGAATAAACAAATAAATGGTACTGTAGTTATGAGCTCAGGTTTGCTTTTTGTGTGAAGTGTCACATGTTCACTCTGTGTGACTTTTGCTATAATAAAATTTCTACATCTAAGTTATTTTTTAACAACATTTATTTGTTATAAAAATAAATATGAATAACACTGAAAATAGGGTGGCACGGTGGCTTAGTGGGTAGCACGTTCACCTCACACCTCCAAGGCCGGCTTTCGATTCCCGCCTCCGCCTTGTGTGTGCAGAGTTTGCATGTTCTCCCCGTGCCTCGGGGGTTTCCTCCGGGTACTCCGGTTTCCTCCCCCGGTCCAAAGACATGCATGGTAGGTTGATTGGCATCTCTGGAAAATTGTCCGGAGTGTGTGTGTCCTGCGATGGGTTGGCACTCCGTCCAGGGTGTATCCTGCCTTGATGCCCGATGATGCCTGAGGCACAGGCTCCCTGTGACCCGAGAAGTTCGGATAAGCGGTAGAAAATGTGAGAGTGAGTAACGCTGAAAATAAATAAATAACGTTTCAGAAGCAATTCTTTTTGGATTGCTCTAAATATTTTGTGGCTAATTAAAGATTAATCTTAGAGATACTGCCTAGATCTTGGCACATTTATCTGTAAGTCATTTGACATTTTTCAACAACTCAACAGGAACAAGGGCCGGTGAGCTTGCAAATCTTCTAAAAAAATATTTATACTGTTGTTTTTGGTATCTAATGGTGAAATGGTCACACTGTAATGTTCAAATGCATGAGAAAATCTGGCATGTGAACTGACGTTCGCATATAAAACACACGAGAAAGTCATTTGAACAAAACCACATGCTTTAAGATGTAGAAATATACTGTTAGACAATATATGACACATACTCCTACAAACAATCTGGTAGAGTTGGTTCTAATGAATCCAGTGTTTAGGAACTGTTTTTTAGTCATATGTAGTTTGCCTATTCAAATTTAAATGTTAATATGAGTCATAGTCATAGACAAGTCATAGAAGTGTTCTGCTTTAAACAAACAAGAGAATGAGAAAAATTTAGAGCCTTATATGGTAACACTGAAATGAGGTGAGGAAGGTTGGATTTATGATTTGAAGTCTTCTCTTGGATAAACTAAGCCAACTTAATGTGTCTCAGTTTGTCTGTCACAGGAATATCACTTTACTGTCTAACAGGAATCATTACATCAGGGAGGGTGACCACATCGCATGCCCCTTCCCTAGTGTGCTTACTATATGCTAATGACTGCAATTCTCAGAATGACACCGATTTCAGATCACACTACACTACAAATGTCATGTCAATGATTTAAACATGAAGTATGTCATCTCGTTACTGTGTGAATCATCATGAAGAGTTTGTTCTTACCATCGGTGTTAAACTTGTTTACTTTCGCTTCTGCTCACATATTTCTTTTATTCAAAGCATACAGCACATTTACTGTCAATCCATTTGAGCTCTTCACATTAATTCTATAGGATTACACAATTGTATACTAGTCATTACAATAAAAAAAATTTCACAGAAAAAAAAAATCATGTAATCATTATCTGTGCACAAATTTATATATTATTATTAGACAGGTAAGGACAATAATGAGGGAATAATAGAAACATCACAATGTCAGATTTTTTTTTTGTTTTTTATTAAGGATTATATCAACTATAAATACCAGCTCTCTAAACCACTAAACCTTGTAAACTCTTGTAAATTTCACTACTTGCAACTGTATGTAGACATTTTGAAAACACCATATTTCACACATACAAGAAAAGAAAAGCCTTGACGTGTTTGGCTTGATGTTTTAACATCAAATTATACAGAACAATATTATATAGAATTATAAAAGGTTTCAGGGGGCACAGTGGCTTAGTGGTTAACACGTTCGCCTCACATCTCCAGGGTTGGGGGTTCGGTTCCCGCCTCCGCATTGTGTGTGTGGAGTTTGCATGTTCTCCCCGTGCCTCGGGGGTTTCCTCTGTGTACTCCGGTTTCCTCCCCTGGTCCAAAGACATGCATGGTAGGTTGATTGGCATCTCTGGAAAATTGTCCATAGTGTGTGATTGTGTGAGTGAATGAGAGTGTGTGTGTGCCCTGTGATGGGTTGGCACTTCGTCCAGGGTGTATCCTGCCTTGATGCCCGATGATGCCTGAGATAGGCACAGGCTCCTCGTGACCCGAGGTAGTTTGGATAAGCGGTAGAAGATGAACGAATGAATGAATAAAAGGTTTCGCATTTGTTTCTTTTACCTTGCTTTGCCCTTTTATGATAGACTGGGTGACAAAAACAAAGAAGTCTACTAATACATTTTGTAGTGAATGAAATCAAAGATGGTGGCACAGAAATAAAGTGATCGATCACATGAAACTACATTGAACTAACTGAGCACTTGGATCTGAGTGCATTTCACTAGGATCTGTTATATCTCATTCATTTGATGTAGCACATGCTACAGAAACATGTAAATGAATCATTTTTCAATCGAAACCCTTTATATCCCTGTATCATGGTTTACTGGTCATGTAACCTATGACAGGAACACTGGGTGGGAAGAAAGAATATACCCTCTAACACATGCTTTCATACCTAAGGGCAATTTTTTTTTACCAAACCACATACTTACTTACTTACTCACTCACTCACTCACTCACACCTAAGGGCAATTTTTTTTTACCAAACCACTCACCCACCCATTGACCCAACCCTACCACCTACCCACCCACCCACCCACTCACTCACCCACCCACCCACTCACTCACTCACTCACTCACCCACTCACTCACTCACTCACTCACTCACACCTAAGGGCAATTTTTTTTTACCAAAACACCCACCCACCCATTGACCCAACCCTATCTCACTCACTCACTCACTCACTCACTCACTCACTCACTCACTCACTCACCCACTCACTCACTCACTCACTCACACCGAAGGGCAATATTTTTTTTACCAAAACACCCACCCACCCATTGACCCAACCCTATCTCACTCACCCACTCACTCACTCACCCACTCACTCACTCACTCACTCACTCACCCACTCACTCACTCACCCACTCACTCACTCACTCACTCACTCACCCACTCACTCACTCACCCACTCACTCACTCACTCACCCACTCACTCACTCACTCACTCACTCAACCACCCACCCACCCACCCTAGACATGGGAGACTGAGGAGACACATGCATTGAATTTACACAGAGATAACTCTGAACTTACTATTAAATATGGGACCCTGGAGCTGTGGGGTGGCAAAGCTATGCTATGCATATATGTTTATCATAAAGTTTGTTTGTATTTTCACAGTAGAAACTAGTGCCATTTGAGAAAACATCTCTGTTATTAACATATTGTACAAAAATGAAGTTACTGTAGATTTAATTGACAAAAATATTTTTCACCTAAATCTATTTGATTCTTTAGTCAGATAGATTTAATGAAGAGCTTCAGGGCAAATATACACCTGTTTTTATTATATTAAAATTAGAAATTAGGAAATGGGACTTAATAGTTTCATTGAAAACTACGGGGTTTTTGTTGTGTGCCATAAATAAAGACTTTCACCAAAAATGAAACTACCCAAAAAAGCCATGTATCGTGACTGGAGAAATCAGCATTTCCAGTTGAGAAAAAGATGTTCTTGGGAAACAGTGGACGCTACCCTCAGACTTCATAGTTCCTCTTTTTTTGTTATATTTAAAGTCGTGTCTTGATCTCGAAGAAACAGTCAGTCAACTCCTTCAGAAGGAACAGAGATCAGTTGAGAAAATGCAGAGCAACACGACAGTGATGAAGAGCCTGGCTGCTATAGTCATAGCGTTTAGTATCTGGACTGTAACAGGTAATCTAATCTGTACTGCATATTTGACTTTTTTTTGTACTGTTTTGAGATTGAGTTTTAAAGATGAGATAAAAAAAAATATGTGATTATTATTTATTTGAAAATGTGCTCATGTGTTTTGGGGTGTATTCATTTAGAGGGAGAAAAAGTGAGTCCCTGCTGCATTGCGGTGTCCCGATTCATGGAGGACTTTACCATCACAGGTTACAGATTGCAGATGAAAAACCTTCCATGCATTAAAGCTGTCATGTAAGTACAGTCACACAAAAACTATACAATATTTTAACTCAAAAGCAAAAACAGGTTATATACCCAATACTGGTGATGTCATTGTTCTAATGAATTGTCTTTTACAGTTTTCAGACAGAAAGGGGACAGTTCTGTATTGATCCATATCAACCCTGGGTGAAGAAGAAGATCAACGAGTTTAGGTAAAACACATTTTTATATAAAATATAAAACATAAGATCAAATGAACGTGTTTAGCCCTATGATATTCAAGAATTTTTTTTTATTTATTTTTTTTGTTATTTTCTAGGATGTCACAAAATAAGAAAATGTATCCACCTTCTACCTCGCCGACTCTGACCTTCTCAGTAACACAGGATTCAACTGTTAGCACTCCGAGGGACAAAGAAAATAACACAACTCACTTCAGTCAATAAAAAACTGCAGTGATTTTAAAATAATATCTTTAATATTTAAAGCTTAAATTAATTTATCTTCATTGCGTTTTGACCCCATAAAATGTGTTTATTTTAAAAAAGAAAAGAAAAATTCTTTATTATATATTTATAACTGGACTTATATAACTGAAAACCAATCTTTGTTATTATTTTGTTGTTGTTTTTGTTGTTGTTGTTGTTGTTGTTGTTGTTATTGTTGTTGTTGTTGTTGTTGTTATTGTTGTTTGGCAAAAAACGGAACCCAATAAAATTGTTTAATTGTTGAACAGGTTTGGTCGACTATAAAAAAATACAAGAAAGAAAATCAATCCAATTAATTTAAACAAACAAACAAACAAACAAACAAACAAACAAACAAACAAACAAATAAATAAATAAATAAATAAATAAATAAATAAATAAATAAATGAAAATCAATCCAATTAATTTAAATTACATTGTGTCAATAACTGAGTCAGAGATGGATGCAATTGCAGCTTTGAATATTTATTAATGCTGGCAAACAGATTCGAAACATAAAGCAGACTCAAAAACAGGCAGGAAATCATCAGACAAGAAGTAGACTTAATGCAATATACAAAAACTAGGAAGGAAATGTATAAACAAACCTCAGGAAATTAGCACACTGAGCATTGCTGAGTCTGTAAAAGTTTATTTGCATAGACTGAAGGTGTGATTGAGAAATGGTGTATCTTGTCAGTACTCTGGTGAATGAAAATGTGCCATTAGGGGACGGAGCTGTAGCTGACCGGGAGGGAATGGTAGCTCAGTGGTGGACTGCTGAACAGAAGATTGTGATCTCAAGTGCCAACTCACCAAGCTGCCACTGTTGGGCCCCTAAGCAAGGCCCTTAACCCTTAACTGCTCTTTTGTGTAATTGAGATAAATGTAAGTGGCTCTGGATAAGGGTGTCTGTCAAATGCATTAAATTAGATGGAGAGAGGTGTAGAGGATGGTAGACTGTGGCAGGCATGTTATCAATGCTGTGGTATATCCTGGGAAGTGAAGTTCTCTGTTGATTCCACATTGGCATGAGAGAACCCCCCTTGAACAGCTCATTCTGGGAGCTGAATATTTGTTGGTTAGCTTTTGAGAGCAAGGTTTAGGATTTCTGGCACATAGCTCTCCCACTTGAAGTACTCCAATTTCCCATTTTTTAGATGTTCTTTACCAGGTATGCAGGTAAGATTTGCGATTATAAAGTAATTCCACAATAATGCCCAATAGGCTGATTTCCATTAAACTGGTGGAATGGAATGCCTGTGAACTGGTAAAAAAGTATGAAGTAAATATAACTGTATATATAAAAACTTGGTGGAAACTTCATATGCTGACGGTACAGGGGTGGTAGGTTTGAGTCATGAAATATAGAAAGAGTGTGACAGTTGACTGATGTTATAGGTCTAGCTTGTATGTGCCATTGATGATGTGATGGATGATCTAGTAAGGGTTTATGAATCAGGCACTGAGCTTTCTACAGCTTTGAGAGTTTCTCAGATTCTGCTGGACATGCTTGATCATCTGTCAAGAACTGTGGGGGTTTTCCATGGCGTCAATCTGTGAATTCCTTATTTAGTTAAGACACTTGTTCTAGGTGCTGACGTACTTCCTCGCAAACTTGCCTACCCTGCCTAAAATACTTGAGCTGCTAACTTGGCATAGGGCAAAGTGGAATAGGGACTTTTGTGCATACTCAGCCTAAGGGAGAAATTGTGTCCAGTCCTTTTGAATTCTCAAGAACAAAATTTGCAAAAAACCTCCCTTATCTCTTGATTAGCACACTTAGCTTGCACAATGGACTGGTGGTGGTAGCCTGATGTGAGGCTCAGTGTGAAACTCTGGAGGTGACTCTGGGTGCTTTGTTCATTTACTATATCTTCTGGGATACCAAAATAATGAAACGCATAGTGTAAGGCAGGGGAATCCGATTTATTCATTCATTCATTATCTACAGCTTATCTGAACTACCTCGGGCTATGCCAGGCGTCATCGGGCATCAAGGCAGGATACACCCTGGACGGAGTGGCACACACACACTTTCATTAACGCAATCACACACTAGGGACAATTTTCCAGAGATGCCAATCAACCTACCATGCATGTCTTTGGACCGGGGGAGGAAACCAGAGTACCCGGAGGAAACCCCCGAGGCACGGGGAGAACATGCAAACTCCACACACACAATGCGGAGGCGGGAATCAAACTGCCTACCCTGGAGGTGTGAAGCAAACGTGCTAACCACTAAGCCACCGTGCCCCCAGAATCAGATTTAACAAATTCAAAATCCTGTCAAATATAACCATGATTATTGTGTTGCCTTTAGACTTTGGGATATCAGTCATGAAGTATATGGCAATGTGGGTTTAGTGACACTGAGGTGTGTATATAAGTGCAGGAGCTTGCCGACTGGCAGTGTGCATGGGGGAAAAGATTACACACATATTTTTATATTTTTAATGGTGATATTAAACCAATTTCTCTCTCTGATGCCAAAATTGAATGTCCATAGGCATCTAATACTTATCTTCAACCACTAAAATGACGTATAAGGTTATCGCAACAGAGGTAAAAATATCTCACAGTAAAAGCCTAATGTTATATCTTAAGATAATATAAAATTATAAAATAATTCATTTGTCTATACTGATTGAAGTTGTTTAAAGTGGACATTTTAATAGGGATACAGTAAATATAAATGTGTATGATAGATGTTTCGCTAACATCAACATCAGAAAGAATATAGTGTGGTGCAAAGATAAAGCTTCCAAACTAAAAATAATGTAGTTAATTTAACCAACAAAAGGCTTGCATGATCTGAAAGCAAAAGCATCCTCCAAATATAAAAGAAGCTCCTAGAGGAGGTCAAACACTTCACATTTTATGTTGCAAAGGCTTTGTCTCTATGCTCCTTGTCTCCATAGGTCTGTATAGTTCATAAATCTGACAGCGCTATAGCAAGCAATTTATAATGCAGTTTTGTTTAAAGTTTAAGTTTAAAGAGTAGGAATGTTCTTGCATGATTTTCTTCTTCACAACTGGGTCAGGTGTCAAGTTCCAAACATGTTTCTGCTGACTCTCTTCCGGGGGGTTCAGTGCATGATAGAGGTGTTAGCCATATTTCAAAAATGTGGTCAGACTCACAGAAAATTGCAGCGCTTCAATTAAAGTTGTGAAAAGTTTGTGACGTATATTTTTTCCACTTGCTCTGCCGCTATAATAAATGAGACGCATCCTCACAATTAGCTCTCATTAGCTTAGTGAAACAAATTTGCTAAACGATCTGCCCAACGAGAACCATGCTAGATTGCAGTAAACGCTGGTATACTGTCTTGGTTGTGCTGCTTGCACTTTTTGGATGCATCACAGCTGCACCTAGTAACTGTAAGTATCTCTGTAGCACAGTGGGTTACTAAATCCCATCCTTTCAAAGACTATATTCATTTAGAAACAAGACAACTAAACATGTACATGAACTGTGAAACTGTTAACAGTTACGGAATTTGTAGATATTTGTTTTCCGTCAGACATTTATACTATTGCATGTGCTACGTTCATGTGATGCTTTACACTTTGTTTAAGTGCAAAGTATCAGAAAAAGTTTTTTTTCTTTTCAAATGGCCTTTTTTTAATTCAGAGTTTGTACTACAGTATACTACTATGTTGACTTCAAATGAATATCGTGACATGAAAGCATTATTTATTTGGTGAACACTCATTCTTTTACAGATCGTCGGCCTACCAGAGTTGGTATTGTGTGCTGTGAGTCAGTCTCCAAAGTATTTATACCACACAACATAAAGCTTACTGCATTCAAGCGCCAGAACGCCCTGAAACCTTGCGTGGATGCCATCATGTAAATAACATTTTACCTTTTTTTTAAGTAAATTCTAAGAAAACTATGGAATACTAAAATATACTAAATTTGATCATTCTCTTCCCATCAATTTTTTTTTTATAGATTTTTCACTGAAAATGAAAAATATTGCTCTGACCCTACTGCACGCTGGATCCAAAAGAAAATGAAAGGTATTGTAACATCAAGTCACTCTATATTTCAAACTATTACTCTAAAGTCTGCTTGTCAGATATCAGTGTTTATCTTAAAGAAATTCAAACATAAAAAAAAACATATTACATTATTCTAAGACTGAAAATTAAGATTATAGCACATCATTATTTTGGGGATAAGTCACTCACAGATGATCTTTTCAAAAAAAGAATGCAAATTGTCTCAAATATTACAATTTCAGTATTACACACTTGGGATTTAACTAAATCCTATTTATGAATTTTCTAGTGTTTTACTAGCCTGAATCTTATCTATTTTACAGGTTTGAAAGAAATCACTGAATGAAAATGGCAGACCGACTGTTTTGTAGCCAGCTTCCTGTTGCTTCAAGAATCTTGCATACACAAAAAAAAAAAAAAAAGAAAAGAAAAGAAAAGAAAAAGCATTTCAAACAGTTTTTCTGCAAGGTAGAAAAAAGGGGCCATTTTGGATTTGAAGTAACTCATAAATTAACATCCATTAACATGTTGGGAACTATGATACTCCTATAACTATATAGAACTCTTTAAAGCCAACATGCTATGTTGCATAACATTTTTTTAAGCTTTTAAGGCTTGTTGTTGCTCTCATATGTAAATCCATCCTTTTTAGTAGGGATCCCAAGTAACATATTACTTTTGCTTAATTTTGCTTCAGTAAGTCATAATAGAGTTCACAAAAACATATTATTCTTAAAATGATATGTAATATCTATATGATATATGGTATTTTTTTAAAAAAAATTTTTTACTATATTTCAAATACATCATTTGAAATGTCTACACTTTTACCATTAGGAGGCACATAATAAAAGATCTTCACCTTGCAAAACTGTGTCATTTTGTTTCTTCTTGCACTTTGACGACTTCGAAATAATTAATATACTCAATATTTATATTAATACTGCATACAGACTATGATTATGATTATTATGACTGGGAAAGAATGCAGCGGCAGTTTGTGGAACTAGGATTTTAGTAGGATTTTTGGAAAAAAGGAAAAAAAAAAAGGCAACTTCTGTTTAAAAACCCAGGAAACATATAAAATAATATACAGAACATGTTGTCTCAAGAAGGCAACTACAATGTAATAGTATCTGTGAGAACTTCACACATCCAGGCCACCATCGCTTTGAACATCTGCTATCAGGCAGTCATTACAAAACCATCTATTCTTACACCACCAGGTTTACCGGACAGTTTCTCCGCCCTGAATCAACCTGAAAACCTCACAATATAATTATCCATACACATTATCTGCCAGTGTGGACTGTTTACATACAGTCTATTGTACATGACAGTGAACAATGTTTACAATTTATAAACACACTGTGCAATACTGTTGTTGTATTAGTTACTGTCTCTCACACTGTCTCACTTTATAATAGTATAACATGTTGCACTACAGTTTATACTGTTATGTCAATCAAAATATGAGCATTGTCCAGTGTCACACAAATGAGGATGACAATACAAGTATGTCGTCGCCTCCGGCTTGCTCATTAGGTATATATATATATATATATATATATATATATATATATATATATATATATACATATATATATATATATATATATATATATATACATATATGTATATATATATATATATATATATATATGTATATATATATATATATATATATATATATATATATACATACATACATATTTATATATTACTTTAAATAGTATTTAATTTATATTTTTTAATTAATTGTAAACTTTCATTTTATATATTAGTTTATTTATTTTTAATCCTTATTTTTTCGTCATATCATTATTATATATTCATTTAATTTATTTTTTTCTCTCTCTTCTGTTTCCATACTTCTGTAAACAATGGGAATTGTTAAAAGCACTGCACAAATAAACTGAATTTGTATCTTAAATAGTTTTCAACACAGGTATATACGTACATCTGTCTTTACTGTTTTTTTGTTTTGTTTTTTTGGTGCCGATGCTGTACAGGTCACTGTGATAAAAACCACGTTTAAAGTGTATTAATTTCAGTCTCACAAAAAGTGTAATAGAGTTCAAAACATGAGTATTCAAAACATCAAAAGTTGCGATAACTGGTTACTTTAACTCAGAGGCTTACTAGTGTCAATGTCTTTCAATGTTAGTGTACATCAGTTTCAGTTTCATAAAAGGCTTGATAGATAAATAAATTAAAGCATGCCTTGAATTTGAGCCATTAAAAAAAAAACAGCAAAAATTCTTTCACATACAATTAATTTAAAAAGCAATTTTGGATGTTTCTTGGAGCTGTAATTGTTCTACAACTTCTCCTTGCAGGAAGGCCAGGTGATTTCAGGTCAACCCATCCGAGGATCCCTGTTACGATCACTAATGTTTCTGTAATGCCCCACATTGAATTGCTTACAGAAAAGTTGCTAAACCTATCGGCAGTTACAGATTTATATATAGATTAATATATATCTCTCCTTGTTGCTATATGTCATAATATGGTGTTATGTGGTAGTTAAGTTGTTGGACTACTGATCAGAAGGTCATGAGTTTGAATCCCAGGTCCACAAAGCTTCCGCTGCTGGGCCCCTAAGCAAGGCCCTTATCCCTCAATTGCTCAGTTGTATAAATTGAAATAAAAAAATCTGTAAGTCACTTTGAATCAGGGTGTCTGCTAAATGCCAGAAATGTAAAGAAGGATATCAGTAGCTCCAGAGAAGTGCAAGCTTGAATCAGAGACATCTGATCTGGTTTTCTGCTAAACGTTTACAGCCTCCTGACCACCATGGGACTCCAGGGACCTTAAAATAAAACAAGCTATTATCGGTTATGACCTATGCATCATGAAGTCACAGGGACACCCCCTGTGGTGTGACAATATGTAAATACGCAACAACGTAATGTAGACGAGCATGTGGCAATCATGAAAAAGTAATATTTATCTGTTGCAAAAAGTAAAAATAGACGAGAATTTGGATATTCACACTGCCACTTTATGTGTACCAAATTACTCAATCATACTGTTTATCATTCATCACATTTCTCAGTTCCTATTGAGCCTAGAGTAAAATAGTACTCATGAATGTCAATGTGGCAAAGTGTTACTGAGTTTTACTCAACTGTTCATCAGCATGTAGGCATTTGTTCACCATGAATAAAGCGTTTATTAGTTACATAGATATTCTAATCCTGGTCAGTCCATTTAAAGAAGCATGTGAAGTTAACAGATATTGGCACCAACATTGGCAGACAGCAAAGTGTTAAACAAAAGGTGAAGCTCTACAAACCTCAGTAAAATGTCCTAGCCACTTAAATGCAGTAGCAGGCCAAAGAAACAGGTCAAGAGTCTCCTGTTATGTGGTTCATAAAACCATTACTTTGTCATCCTAAGCACCTTTCAAATAATAGACTGCTCAAATTTAAGAATTATTTACTCTAAAACACTACAATACTCTGATGTAACACTCTAAATCCTGCTACACTGATTCCTAATGCTAAGAATGGAAGTCCTCATGACTGTTTGACAACTTAACACATCTAGATGTAAATATCAGAAAAATAAAAGCAAACATTCAGTTCTATTGAATATCATTTTTTATTTTTTTTATTATTATTTTATTATTTAAAACCCAAATCTTTTTAAATACTAAATAATAGGCATTGACATTCCAATACTAGAGGCTTTATGACTTGTGTGACTTTATGACTTTAATGCTTGTGGCTTAAGAAAATCCAATGCACTGAAAGTGAACTAATTGTTCAAAGAGTGAGGTTGTGGTGATTAGTCTTGTTTTTAGTCATGTACAGTATGCTGGTATGTACATCTTTGAGGAATATTTACATAAAAATTCGACTTACTCAATGAGTGCATTCGGACAGTGTTTAAAGTTGTTATGTTTTAATGCCAATAAAAAGCTAAAGTTCTTTGTGTTCTGTGCAAATGAATGTGCAAGGCTAATGCTTGCAACCTGAGCCACATATCCTGACCATTTTGGCAGTATGACCAAAAATTTGATCCATTAGCACCCGAGGCACACATGGAATTATTATTTTATATATATATACTTATTATTATTAATTATTATTATTATTACTATTATTATTATTATTATTATTATTATTATTATTATTATTATTATTATTATTATTAATTCGTTTTATTTTTATTATTTTTATTATTATTATTATTATTATTATTATTATTATTATTATTATTATTATTATTATTATTATTATTATTAACTTTACTTTACTTTTATTTATTTATTTATTTATTTATTTATTTGTTTGTTTGTTTGTTTGTTTGTTTGTTTGTTTGTTTGTTTGTTTGTTTTGTACACTTTTTGCACATTTCCCATACCTGCCAGCAGAGGTCCTCTGAACTCTAGCTAATGTCTTTTGGATAATTTACTTGGCTCATGTGTCAGCTTTCATTAAATTTTACACAGATCATACATGTCATACATGTGTGGCAAAATTGTTAAATCATTTTATGGAAGCAGGGGTGTGGTCAAGACCATCTGTAAATGGGAGATAGAGGAACAGAGAATAACAATTTGTAGCTTTACACCTGTGTTGGTAATTAAACTATGACCAATCTCTACACTGTATGTGTTGCAGTTGGGGTTAGAAGGCTGTTGGTTGCTGTGGGGTTGGGGAGTGTTGGGGGTGCAGTCTGCTATTTATGAAGTTGACAAATGACAAAAGAAATGTTGTGTGTGCTTTTTGTGTGTTGTTTTTTCCTGACATATATTAATTTGCATGACATATTATAAAATAAAAATAAACTGAACTGAGTGCTGAAAAACATTTGAGTAAAGAAAATGTATTTAAAGACGAAAGGACCACATTAATACAATATTTCATTTCATTTCATTTTTTTATTGTCTGGAATGGATTATGTTAAGAAAGTTGAATGTACATGAAATTTGCGTAAAAAAGCTTTTTAAATTGAAGTGTTAAACAAAAGGTGAAGTGACAATAAGTGTTGCTAATTTTACATCTTTAGGGCACTTGCTCAAATGCTGTCTGCTTTTAGTTGATTCTTGACCTGTTGTAGTTTTATATCAAACTTTGCCTGCTGTGACTTTCTACAAGAATTAAAGCTTTTTCTGTTTGTGCTAAAATGGCCAACCTTAGTATGGACCAAATCATATTCAAACAATGATCTAATTTCCTGTTAACTCTTAACCTATGTATATATTCTGGCATTTTCTTACTTATAGAATGATTGCCAGCAAGAGACACCGTGTTCTCTTTTTCTGATTTTTAGCTCTCTTGTGCTTGTGCCCTGTGCGGCCTATTTGCTTTGTGGTGGCAAATATCAATCCAATCCAAAAATTCAGTATGATCCTTACATCCTATGTGACCTTCACTTTCAAATACTTATGTTAAGTTTCACCATCAGTAGGGAAACCTAGATAGGGCCAAATAAAGGCATGGTAACTGTGATAGTGTAAGTGACCCAACCGGCCAAATGGTGGAGTTAAACTGCTTCCGAAATTGTATACTTATGCACGTATACTAATGTAAATGTAAACTAATACATTATTTTGCTCTGTTTTGTAGTATACAGAACATTAGTGGTATGTGCACACTGAAAATTCTAACAAGAAGTGCTTCATTCAGCTGATAAAACAAAGCACTTAAGCACATAGCAGGAGAGAGTCAGGGCTGTCAGACGCTGGAGCTGGATGAGAAAATGCTTTGTTTAATCAGCTGAATGAAGCACTTCTTGTTGAATTTTCAGTGTGAACATATCATTAATGTATACTACAAAACAGAGCAAAATAATGTCTTTTAAATCAACCCAAGTTGTGTAATTTTTTTTTTTTTTTTAAATCACTGTATTCTATTCTTGTGCTAAATCTAGTAGTGTCATGTTTTGTGTATTTGACATCATATGCCATTAACTGGAAAGCGTCATTTACTTAGAATTAGTAAAAACCCATAATGCTCCATTTGAGATGATACACTACCTTTCTGAAATGCATAAACGGTACAAAGAGTACAAAGCCCATAGTGTATATACAGTACATCATTTGGGACACAGCATTAACCTGAGAAGTACAATGTTAAATGTTTGTTGTTATATCGTTAGTAACATGCAACAGTAAGCCAGGGATGTGACATATTTAATGTAACAGTTTTATTATGGTACAACTAATGTTTTGTACACTTTTTGCACATTTCCCATACCTGCCAGCAGAGGTCCCCTGAACTCTAGCTAATGTCTTTTGGATAATTTACTTGGCTCATGTGTCAGCTTTCATTAAATTTTACACAGATCATACATGTCAAACATGTCTTAAACCATTTTATGGAAGCAGGGGTGTGGTCAAGACCATCTGTAAATGGGAGATAGAGAAACAGAGAATAACAATTTGTAGCTTTACACCTATGTTGGTAATTAAACTATGAACAATCTCTACACTGTATGTGTTGCAGTTGGGGTTAGGAGGCTGTTGGTTGCTGTGGGGTTGGGGAGTGTTGGGGGTGCAGTCTGCTATTTATGAAGTTGAACATGAAAAGACAAATGACAAAAGAAATGTTGTGTGTGCTTTTTGTGTGTTGTTTTTTTCCTGACATATATTAATTTGCATGACATATTAGAAAATAAAAATAAACTGAACTGAGTGCTGAAAAACCTTTGAGTAAAGAAAATATAGTATATAAAGACAAAAGGACCACATTACTCTCTCTCCAAAGCTTGCCTCCAGTGTCCTCATTCCCCTTGCTACCTACCAGGTTCTGTCCTTCAACACTGAGCACTGCAACTACAGTAGTACAGAGCCAGCATACAGTCAAGATCATTGTGTCCTCTGATCTGTGGGCATTCAGCAAATTGTGCAACACATAATAATCTTTCATATATAAAAAAAAATAAGCATTTGCTTTATTTCTGAAATTAAAGAGGTTCCCCACCACATTGTATAGTATAAGCAATACGGAAAATCAATCATCAGATTAAATTTTTATAATGTATGTACAGAATATTTGTATATTTGGTTACTTTTTGGACAGGAATGTGATTTAAGCTTAGTTGAGAAGATAAATAATAGTTTCAAGGTGTAACGGTCATTCATTGCTTAAAAAAGTATTTTATTTTTATGTAATAAAAATGCTTGGGTGGAATATGATGTAGAATGAGTTTCAGCTCAGATACAAGACTATACTGTAAAATATTAGCATCAGTATTTTAACTGCATCCTGCACATTTTAGCACCATGGACAGAACCACAGCACAAATAATACTTGGATAACCATTTTAATCAGACATTCAGGGCCATAAAGCCAGAATATGTTTAATTGTCAATAAAGATGTCAAAAATGATGAACATCTGAATGCATATGTGTATTTTAATATTACACCGCTTCAGGTCATTCTTAGCTTACATTTTGTTAATGTTTTTATTTGTTTACATGTTGTGTTTATTTACTTCAATCCTTTGCCACCTGCTGGCAGCATAAAAATTAAAAAGATTAAAAAAGTGAACAAAATATTTTTGCCCTTAATCAGCGTAAGGTGTTCTTTCTACCATCTGGGACATGCCTCATTAGAGTAGATATACACAGCTGTTTCCTAAACTATTGAACCTGATCGCTGATCCCCCCTAACCATCAGCAAAAATGGTTCTACCAAATGTTAGTCTGAAGAGGATGAGTTTGGTACGGTGGCTGAGAAGTGCAAAACAAATTAACAAATCCGAAAACAAATTAACAAATCAGTCTTCCCTGCGGCAGACTGTTGAACTTCATGTATACCTTGAGTGACAGGTGTCTTGTCCAATGATCGCTACGTGTTCCAATCACAAACTATACCAACCTCTTCTGGGTTGTCTGAATTGTCGTCGTGTTTTCAGATTTGTTAATGTGTTTCAGAATTAGCTTTATTGCCAGGCATGTTTTCACATGTGAGGAATTTGTTGTAGTGCCAGAAGCTCCACAGTCTAACAGAATGACATATACAGTGTAATTGTATGTACACATTTACAGGTGTGAAATGTGCAGTTTAAATATACATATGAAATATACATATAGACAATTGTATGTACAAATTTGCATGTGTGAGAAATGTGCAATTGAGGTATACAATATATACGATTTGTATGTACACATGTGCAATTGTGAAATGTGCAGTTGAAGTAAACAGTAAACATGTAGACAATATGTATGTATGTACAGATGTGCAAGTATGAAATGTGCAATTGAGGTATACATAGTACAAATATTAGGTGTTGTGTGTTCCGTGGTGTTAATTGTTCATCAGATGGATTGCTTGAGGGAAGAAACTGTTCCTATGTCTGGTCGTTCTGGAGCTCAGGGCTCTGTAGCGTCGACCAGATGGCAACAGTTCAAAGAGTGAATGTGCTGGATGTGAGGGGTCCAGAGCAACGTTTCAAATTCGTGCAATGATTCAGACAACCCGGAAAAGTTAGGTATAGTTTGTGAATGGAAACTTACCGATCATTGGACAAGACACCTGTCATTCAAGATATACAGGTGAATAAAAGGTGTCTCGTCCGATGATCGGTAAGTTTCCATTCACAAATTATACCTACCTCTTCCGGGTTGTCTGACTTGTCGTTGTGTTTTTGGATTTGTTAATGTGTTTTGCACTTCTCAGCCACCGTAGTTTGGTTTTAAAATCTTTTTTAAAAATCTGCTGACAAATAATATATTTTTGTCCTTGAATATTTAACATAATAGCATATTGGTTTGACTTGGTTTAAATTTCAGCCTGCACTTCTGTTAGAGTTTCAGCTATAGAAAATTAATAAACACCATCTGACTAATCTAATCAGCATGATGTGTATGTATCGGGACACTTCTCTAAATCATTAAATTCAGGTGTTTCAGTTACTTCTATGGCCACATGTGTATAAAATCAAGCTAGGCATACAGGCTGCTTCTACAAACATTTGTGAAAGAATGGGTCACTCTCAGGAGCTCAGTGAATTCAAGTGTGGTACTGTGATAGGTTGCAATTTCCTCACTACTAAATATTCCACGGTCGACTCAGCCATGAAGTTGTAGGCCATGTAAAATAAGTGCGGGGTCAGTGCATGCTGAGGTGCACAGTGAGCAGAAGTTGCCAAGACCTCCAAACTTTGTGTGGCCTTTAGATTAGCTCAAGTACAGTGCATAGAAAGCTTCAGGGAATGGGTTTCCATGGCAGAGCAGCTGCATCAAAGCCTTACATCACCAAGTGCAATGCAAAGCGTCTGATGCAGTGGTGTAAAGCACGCTGGTCTCTAGAGCAGTAGAGACGTGTTCTCTGGAGTGATGAATTAAGCTTCTCTATCTGGCAATCCGATGGATGAGTCTGGGTTTGGTGGTTGCCATGAGAACGGTAGTTGCTTGACTGCATTGTGCCAAGTATAAAGTTTAGTGGAGGGAAGAATAAGGGGTGGAGTTATTTTCAGGGGTTGGGCTTGGCCCCCTAGTGGCAGTTATAGGAACACTTCTGCATACCTAGACAATTTCATGCTCCCAACTTTGTGGGAACAGTTTGGGGATGGCCCTCTTCCTGTTCCATCATGACTGCGGACCAGTGCACAAAGCAAGGTCCATAAAGACATACTGTAGCGAGTTTGGTTTTGATGAACTTGACTGGCCTTGTCAGAGTCCTGACCTCAACCCTATAGAACAACTTTGGGATGAATTAGAGCAGAGATTGAAAACCAGGCCTTCTCGTCCAACATAAGTGCCTGACCTCACAAATGTGCTTCTAAAGGAATGGTCAAAAAAATCCCATAAACACACTCCAAAAACTTGGCAAAACTTTTGCCAATATAAGTCTATGTAAGTGAGCAATTATGGAAGTATTCAGTATGTAAGACTCTGTCACTGTATCGCATTTGGGTGAAGACTCAAATTGGACATCATTTAGAGGTTAAATAATTAAATAAATAATACCTCTGAAGATACCTCACAGTTATTTCAACAGAGTCTGACACCAGTATGCTTCAGTGTTGTAATACTTCAAGTGATGGCATCAGCAGACATGTCATTATGTCTGTGGGTAATCAATAAGGCTTCTATTGGGTTTTTCCAGCTGTTAGAGTGAAGCAGCAATCTAACCACTAGTGGCTCATAGATAAGATAGACTGCCACTACACATCTGATGGAGCTGATAAAACCGGTTTACACTGTTAAACAAACCCTGGCCTTTGAAAAAGGCACATCAAGTCCAGCAGCTCAAAGGAAGATAGACAGAGGATTACAGAGGAGAAAAGATAGAGGAGAAGAGGATAGTACATTCGCGAGTGCTTACAGTTCCTCTATCAGGTACCGTTTGTATTTGTGGGCTAGAGGGGTTAAGCTCCTTCAACTTCAATAGAATTACTATAGATTTCACTTTTGGAACTCATTCCAACTTTTTTTTTAACCAGGTGCACAACGCCATAATAAAAACACACAGAATGACAAAGAATGAGGTTGTGGGACCTGTAATGAGCCCAATGCTGTAGAGCTCAATGCTGTAGCAAATTAAAGTAGAAATTAAGTTGTTTTCTTTAAATTTGCTTCATTATTATATTTTATATATAATTTGTTGTTTTTTCTTTTTAATTTGAATTTAGATAGTGGAATTTTTTTTAATTCATTTAGTTGCTTGTTCATTTGTTTTATTAACAGAAATGTTATTGTCATATCTATTATTTAATTTTAAAATGTTAAATAATATAAAAACAACACAGAATTAAAATTTTGTTTTTAAAAAAAAAGTCATAAACAAAAGACCTAACAAAACCGTTTCTAACCATTATTTAATATTGTCACTGTGTAACTACTCTGAGTATATTTCTCTATATTGTTAGTGTATTACTCCACTGGCAATATAGAGACATAAAGAATATTTTAATATATAAGAATATTTTATATTTTTTAAATTATTATTATTATTATTATTATTATTATTATTATTATTATTATTATTATTATTATTATTATTATTATTATTATTAAGTTCCTCTTGTAATGTCACCTAGGGTTTGAATTCCAGACATACACGAGTGTCTAACTCTTGCATCAATCTGTGATACTGAATTATTTTAGGGAACACACAGTCCTCTCTCTCTCTCTCTCTCTCTCTCTCTCTCTCTCTCTCTCTCTCTCTCTCTCTCTCTCTCTCTCTCTCTCTCTCTCTCTCTCTCAGAGGCACAGTTCTTCACTTTGTTTTCATGTTGTTCTATCAACTGGAACTGCTGAAATTGTGTTCAGGAATGACACCATTAGCTGGAATGGCCCTAAGAAGAATTTTCTTGTGAATTCATGTGTACTTATGATGGAGTGAGCTGTGGGATATTAGATGAAATGATCTAACTCTCATTCAATAATAAAAAGAAAAACAAAATAGGTGCCACAGGCCACTAGCTTCACATTGTGCTTTCTGATCATTATTTTTATTTATTTGGAAAGTAATTTGCTATTTGTAAGTGAGGTGGAATTCCATCCAAGCACAGGGCTGCGGCCTTCAGCTCAGTGAAACTCTGACAGATCTGGGATGTGGGATCACAAACTTCAAGCAGCTAGAACATAATCCTAACTGAGAGACCACTGCGCTGACACAAATACCGTGACCTGGTTACATTATTGTAAGAAATATTACTGAGCAGTTAGTGCTGAAGTTTTCAGGTCTTTATAAAAGTGCTAAGCAATTTTCTCAGTCATCATTATAAGGTTTTATTTAAACTTCAGGTCAGCATGGTGGCACAGCAAGTAGCTGTGATGCCTCACAGTGCTAGAGTTCCCAGTTAGAACCAGTTTTGACCTCTGGTTATTGTCTATTTAAAGATTCTGTTCGTGGTATATTTGTGGGTCTGTTTTGGGGACTTCAGTTTACATGCAATAGGTGTGAATAAGAATGTGTGTGTGTGTGTGTGTGTGTGTGTGTGTGTGTGTGTGTGTGTGTGTGTGTGTGTGTGTGTGTGTGTGTGTGTGTGTGTGTGTGTGTGTGTGTGTGTGTTTTCCCATGCCACATCTTGTACCCAGTGTCCCCAATGTCACTGACTAGTATTATAAGGCTGTATTACTTACTTAATCATTAACCAGGATAAATATTTAAGCTTCTTGCAGTCAGCAAAATCTTTTTATTCACATTCTATTTATGAATCTAAAATAATATAAATATAAAACATTGCTGTAGCAGTTTCTCTTCTAAACAGTCTGTAATTTGCTTAGTGTATAAAACAGCTGGAGCAGTATGCTGTGTGATTAAATGAAAAATTAAGGAGAATAGTTTGTTATGCGATTATTAGTAAATAGTAAAATGGCTTCTGTTTCAGGTAGAGTGTGTGTGTGTGTGTGTGTGTGTGTGTGTGTGTGTGTGTGTGTGTGTGTGTGTGTGTGTGTGTGTGTGTGTGTGTGTGTGTGTGTGTGTGTGTGTGTGTGTGTGTGTGTGTGTGTGTGTGTGTGTGTGTGTGCTTGTGTGTGTGTGTGCTTGTGTGTGTGTGTGTGTGCGTGTGCGTGTGCGTGTGCGTGTGCGCGTGTGCGTGTGCGTGTGCGCGCGCGTGTGTGTGTGTGTGTGTGTGTGTGTGTGTGTGTGTGTGTGTGTGTGTGTGTGTTTTGTCTTTAAAAGTATATGTGAAAACATGCAAAAACAGACCTGGTATTTATTTCTAATCATAAATACAACCACATATATAGCAGTTTTATAATCCAAGACCAGAAATGTCTAAGGAAGTCAACGATAAACTTCACCTAAATGTCAGAATAATTAGGATTATTTTCTTTTTCTTTCTTTTTTTTTTTTTTTTTGCATATGGTAATATATTTATTCACAATAATCCGTACTCAAGCATTAGCATCATACACATCAGCAAATGAAATCCAATCAAAGATATAAAGGGGAATCTAGACAGTATTTAGAAATACCTTAAAAATCCTTTTGTTCTGATATTATAGCTTCCATTTTAATATGATATGTCTGTCATTTAGGCTCAATAGATAAGAAAGCTCAAGAATGATTTATGGGCATGACAACTGTTATAATTCTGTTAGAAAATAATACTTAGGAGCGTTTCTGCTTGACTTTAGATATAACATATAGGTAACATGAAAGACAGAGAATGGAAAAACTTGCTCTTACTTCGTACTGTATATTATGCACTTAAGCTGATAGATAATTCAAAGAAATAAGCCATAGAAGAGCAATTCGTCAAGGTCTATTATCTTGTAAATTAGTGTAACAGACGATTAAAGAGCTACCATTAAATAAAATGCAACGTAACCGATCGTTTATGAACAGTGTTGCATATTTTAATGCTCACTAATCATTACCAATGACCAAATATTACATGTCGTCATATGATATAAGTGGTACTTTTTTGTTCAGAAGTAATGACTACTATGGATGTTCTGTATAATAAGATTGTTCTGTATACAAAATACATTTTTGAGCATTCATTTTTGAGTCAATAAAGGATGCAAGTCATCAATCTTCACAGTGGTTACAATAACTGATGGTGAATAAAACCAAACCAGTTTCACAGGAAATAGCGAAGAAGCTCTATAGTGCATTATACTATGAATTGAACCAAACATTTAATTTTTTTGTGTCCATGTAGAGCACTGAATTTCAACAGTGACATCATTTGATAGTTCGTAAATCTCATATGAAAGCAGATGCTCAGGGCTTTAGGAATTTGTAGTTTTTTTTATTATTGTTTCTGTTCTTAGCTAGCCTGCTAGAGGCATTTTATTTATCGAAAAAGTTCCAAGCTTTTTTATTCCACGCAAATGTTTATGTCTGTAAAGCAAACAGAGATTTCTCAACCCATTTCTGTTCTCTGGGATGCCCTATGAAAATCTTAAGGTGTTTATCTACAACCACTAAAATTCTGTGTGAGAACCTAAAAGAGTTAAAAATGTAGGACACTGAAAACCAATTGCATAATTTCTTTATTTAATAAGGCATGACACGATTGGTTTTCAGTGTCCCACATTTTTTACAATCTCATTAAGAGGTTAATGGTGATAATATAATGAATTTGTTTATAATCACTGAAAATGCTACATTTGCATGTAAGGATTTTGTGGAAATGAGGGTGTGGTTGAGTGCTGGTTTGTGTACTGAGGGTGGAGCTAGGAAAAGTGTGTGGTAAGGATCTCTGTGTTTGGTAAGGATCTCTGTGTTTCAGTGAGCGGTGGCAAAGAGAGTAAATGTAGTAAAAATAAAGAACCCGTTTGAGTCATTTCATGCTTGTCTTCCTGATCCAACCTCGGAAAATGTCACAAATCTAAATTGATATTATTTAATATTATGACATTACTAACTTTTTTGTTGCTTACTCTCCGCTTCTTGTGCCATTCTGGATGGATACTTAATTGGACCAAAAATTTTGTTGATATGAGGTGAAGATATTCATGTACTGTATCATCACATTACCAATCCAAAGGTCAATGTCTAAGCACAACTCAGTTACGTGACATGTTCAATGAGTCAGCATATTAATGTTATGTGCAAAATAAAATAACAATTGAAAAAAAAACTTTTGAAGCATCTTTGAGCTGAATGAAATAGTCAAATGCATTCAAATGTGAACAGTGCATTTAAACGCACTTATACTAACATAGCATGCAAATGTAAATATGATAAGCGGACACTTTTCTGTTAGTAGTATGTGCAGGTAGATGGACTAATGTTGAAGATATATCAGGGCTCTGGTTTCATGCCAGGGTGAGCACAAGATCTGGGTTAATGCTGTGTTGCTATTTTTGAATCTGTGCAAGCCAAATCTTTAGAATTTTATACTCTGGGAACTGTCATAAATTGATCTTACAGACTCGTGCATAAGGGGGTGTGACATTCAAAAGCCCCCACTTTAGATAAAAAATCCATCGCCTTGTGAGTTGCACAGATACAAAGATTAATGTTTACCTGACTCCAAACACAGGCTTTTGATTATGATCTGATTTTTTGGATGATCCCTGTTAACTAAAGACGGTCATGGGGAAAATAAAATGCATTTAGATTTATTTTGAATCTGTTTTTATTTATCAGGGAATAATTCAATAATAATGTAGTCCTCACCAGCTTCTATAAACAAAAAGATAACTTCAGATGACAACAAAATAAAAAACGATGTTACAAGATTAGACTTATCAGAACAGCATAACGTTTGGCAGTGTGGGGTCTGGAGCACTCAGGTGTGTGTCTACATCGTGCCAAGAAGAAAGGACATCAGTCATGATCTTAGAGAAAAAAATGTTGCTGCTCATTAATCTTTTAAGTCTGTGTAATAAAGCCATCTCACAAAAATATCTAGAATTGACAATTATAGAGACCAGAGAAGACAAAGTTCTGATCTGAGTCCCATTGAGATGCTGTGGTAGGATCTTAAGAGAGCTGTGCATCAACAAATGCCCTAAAATATCTATGAACAGGAGCAAGGTTATAAAGAAGAGTGGGCCAAAATGTCTTCAAAATAATGTGTGAGAGTAAATATCTCCTACAGAATATGCATACAGGTGGTGCTAAATTTTACTGAATTATATTGTGTACTTATTTTTCCCACTTATTGTTTTCCCACCCAACTTTTTGAGAGAAAAAATAGCTACATATCGAAATATGACACTGCTAAATAAAAACATAGAATTGAATTGAACATCAGATATATATTATACATTCATTATAAATCATATGTTTACAATATATTATAAATCCATCAATAAAGCTGGAATGAAACTACTGATTTTATGGGTTATATTTTTTATGTATTAAAAAGCAAAACAGCTGGATCGCTTTATATTTATACATGGAATAAGCACCGTCTCCTTGGTGTTCTGCATCATGCAGGACTGAACATGTCATGGTCATGTCACACTAACACCCTGGTGAAGAAGGCATGCCAGAGTCATTAGCACCTTTGTTACACAAAACTGCTCTCTAGAAACTTAAGGAACATTTACATCCGCACCTTCGAGAGCATCATGACGGGAAGCATCGCAGCCTGGTTTGGGAACGGTACCATGCAAGATAGTTATGCTCTCCCGAGGGTTGTGCAATCAGCTGAGCACACCATTCATGCTGAGCTCACTCTCCTGCAGTCTATCTACAGCAAGTGGTGCTGGACCAAGGCCAGGAAGATAGTGAAGGACAACAAAACAACAGATTCTTCTCTCTCTCAACAGAATTTTTTGTGTTAAAGTGTAAGTGTTTTTAAAAGACACATAGAGGTGCATTTAACAGGTGTCTAACATTGATTGCTTTCTTTTGACAACATAATTAATTATAGCATAATAATAATAATAATAATAATAATAATAATAATAATAATAATAATAATAATAATAATAATAATAATAATGTGATGATGTAATGGTGGCATGTTTATAGATTTTGCATTTGTATTTCTTAATTCTGAAGTAATAGTATTCAATAGTATTCAATAGGGTATTCAATCCATCCTACTCTTTTTTTTTTTTCAGAGCTACAGTGTTCCAGCTCTGTGTGAATCAGCAGGCAAACCTATGTGAAGCTCTTTCCTAGGTGGACTAAACCAACTGCAGAGAACGGTGGGTAGTTTTATCACTTCGGAGGACTGTACCAATGTGAATGAGAAGGGGACGCGTGCTGTAGTTATAAGGCTGGATCTGTGAGTAAAGATTAGTCGATGTAAGTTTCCCAGCCGGACAGAAAGCTCATGGCTGTGCATTCATTCCGCTATGGATTGAGCACTACGAGCTGTCATTACAGCTGATGCGCTGAAACCCAGCAGGTTCTTTTCCCTGGTCCTGGTCCTGATCCTGACCCGGTTTACTGACTCAGTCCAGGAGAAAGCATCAGTGACAGCACTCGGTGTGCGTGTTAGAAGTGCTAAGGAGTGTAAAGAAGTGTGTGGACTGTATAGGAGAAAGATGGGGAGGATGAGGATGATGAACTCGGGCTTCTTTACGCTCGTCTGGATCTTCAGAATCAGCACCAGCGCGCACGCGGCTACTTCATCTGCGCGTAAGTTTCTCTTTACGCTTCCAGGGATTGTGGCCGGTAGTTGCACGTACTGTATAGGACGTATTGGAGACAGTTGTGTTTGATACTTTAGGGATTTATCGAAAGGACAGTGTGGGGACAGTTGATGGGAAGCCTCAGTGCGTCTACCTGATGGGTACCCAGGACTTAATGGATGTTTTATTCTTTATATATATATATATATATATATATATATATATATATATATATATATATATATATATATATATATATTCTTTTTTAATAGAGTTCAGCTTTTTCTATTTTTTTTTCTTCTAATGGGAACCTATTATTTTACCCCAGACAGTCTTATCAATTCGTGCAGTTTTCATTTTTTCCCCTTTTTCTCCTCAACTCATGAATATTTTGCAAAAATGATTGGAAATTATTTCGAACCAGATGAATTTACTACTGGAACGACTCGAACTGAGTCCATTACAGAGCTCACAGTTGAATGAAAAGTAAACGGAACAAACAAACAAATACACAAACAAAACATACGATAAATTTATCAAAGTTGTTGTTTTTTTGTGCCCCCTTTATATATATAAAGGGGGCACAGTGGCTTAGTGGTTAGCACGTTTGCCTCACACCTCCAAGGTTGGGGGTTCGATTCCCGCCTCCGCCTTGTGTGTGTGGAGTTTGCATGCTCTCCCCGTGCCTCGGGGGTTTCCTCCGGGTACTCCGGTTTCCTCCCCGGTCCAAAGACATGCATGGTAGGTTGATTGGCATCTCTGGAAAATTGTCCATAGTGTGTGTGTGTGTGTGAGTGAATGAGAGTGTGTGTGTGGGCCCTGTGATGGGTTGGCACTCCGTCCAGGGTGTATCCTACCTCGATGCCCGATGACGCCTGAGATAGGCACAGGCTCCCTGTGACCCGAGAAGTTCAGATAAGCTGTAGAAAAATTTATATATATATATATATATATATATATATATATATATATATATATATATATATATAATTTTTTTATTAATTTATTTTTAAACTTTTAAAATTTTTAAACTTCTTTAATCACATTGACAAATACCTCAACAAGCAACTACAAAATCCTTACTTGACTCCAAGTGACTTTTTTTTATTATTATTTATTTATTTTATAAATAAATATTTGTGAATGTCAGTTAGAGTCAAGCATGGATTTTGTATTTGCATGTGAGGTAGTTACTTTCTGTGTTATAACTTGTTAATGGGATTAAACATACAAACAAACAAACAAACAAACAAACCAATAAGCCTTTGATTCTTTGGTTAAAAAAACAACATGTATCTAAAGCCTAAGGTAACAGACTATTTCAGGGAGTTTACCTTACAAGCTTGACTGGCAGTATCAAGCTCAAATAATCTTCAGACCTGTGAAAATATGCTTGTTTGAAAGTATCTCTAAAGAAAAGACACATTTCAGCACTGCCAGCTAAAAGCAGAGCATTTGGCTGATAAATGTGCTTGCAGAATCAGATAATCACAGAGTGAAAGCTTGTCCTGAGAAACGAGATTAAACCTCTACAATAATTGTCTGATTTTGTGGACCGAAATTAGAAGCAGTCCAGATATTACATGATCATATCTAAAATATCTAGAGTATTAAATGAAACACCTGAATTTATTTCAGAGTGAATATTCTCGGGAAGAAACTGGATTTCACTCTGAATAGAAAACCAGTTAATTAACGTCACTTTATTGTTTGCTTTTTCATATTTGCCATTTATATCCATCAGATCTCCAGTGAATTAAGAATGTCACAGGGTTCAGAAAGATATGAAACTAGTGTAATGTATTTAATTGTGTTCTGGATTTGACTAACAGCCTTTCACTCCTTTCTCCTTGTCTCATTAGTAGGCAGTTTGAGCAATTAAATTCTTTTGGGTATGTGTAGTTACGTCAAATATCACTTATTCCTAATTTTATATGACATCCATGTACATGGTTGAACAGCCTTTGCGCAATGAACTGTGTTATTATTTTATTGGAATGTGAATGTGCCACTGTGTATTTCACTCAAGGAAGAAGCATCTCTGAGTCTGCCAAATGATCATTTATCACAAGGGAAATCTTTATTCTGGAAGCCAGGACTCAGCACTGAGTTAACAAAGCGCTGATGATCGCTGATATGCTGTCCCTTTGCATTGTCTATGACTTGTTTGGTTTCAGTGTTATTATTAAGCTGAATGTCTATCATATCAAGTTGAAAACTATTGTGCTACCCAAAATGCTATTTTAATTGTTGGTAACAGTATTGCTGGATATTTAAACTCTGCTTTCTCACAGTCAGACTAACAGCTAAAACATTTTCACCTAAAATGATTTCTGTATATGGTCTAAATTAATATGCACTGTATGCGTTATTCCAGTGATTGCACAGATGTTCTAGGAGACTCTATATGTCTTTCTTGTCATCAAATGATCTTAAAACTAAATACATCAGAAGTCTGCATTTCAATGAGAAATCTCTCTAGGACTGAACTTCTGAACTCTGTTTAAATCACTCAGCGAAAATTCATTTAACTAACCATGCAGATTAAATGCAGTATTTAAGCAGCTTAACACAACGAATTGAACGCATGAATGGGGTGTAATAACATTGTATTTCTTTGTTCATGTTGCTTTTTATCTTTTGCTGAATGAGTTGGCATTATAGTCAAGGGGACATGGTGGCTTTACAAAAAAAAAAAAAAAAAAAGCCTTGCCTCTCTGGGGTTGTGGGTTCAATTCCCACCTCTGCTCGGCATGCTTTGGGAGTTTCCTCTCCCAGTCCAAAGACATGTGTCGAAAGCTTATTAGCATCTCTGAATTGTCCGTAGTGTGTGAATGGGTGTGTGAGATGCCTTATGTGAGTTTGTCAAGGGTGTCCCTCGCCTTGTGCCCCAAGGATAGCCTCCAGGTTCCTGGAGACCCTTTGTAGGATAAGTGATTTAGAAAGATGGATGGATATATTGAATATATAGTCAAGAGTTTCAAGATGTTTTGTCGTGGGTAACCATTGCACCTTACAGCTCCAGGGTCCTGGTTTGATCCTGAGCATTGGTCTGTGTGAAGTTTTGCATGGAATCTACATGTGCATATGAGTCTCAGTTTTCCACTTTACAAAAAGATTACAGTAGACGTATTTGGTACTACTCCTTCTGCTGTCTAAACTGTACAATCTTTTGAATTTCATTTTGATTTTGTTTAGTATATTTCCTCATCTCACTGAAAGTAATTCCACCGCTGCCAACACAGCACATGGGTGAGCTTCTGAATTGTTCTAGGCACAACTGAGATTTAAATGAAGAGCAGCACACAGGCATCAGTTTTAACCCATGTTTATTAAGCAATCCATGATGGCAGCTGAAAAGCTTGTATAAACATACACCTCAGCTACTCTACAGACTTGCTGTAAATTCTGCATAGTATAAAAATGTTTAGCACTAGTCCACTACGGGCCGTGTAAGTCGCTCTGGATAAGTGTGTCTGCTTTAGCTATTGTTTCTTCTAAGCTCACGTGTGGAAAATGAAACGAGGATGTGGCTGGATTTGTCCCTCTGGCCTTGCACTTGAGAAATGTGCCTTAACACTTCTGTCTGTTTGGCTTAACATTTTGGACTATTAAATAATATTTGAGACAAATATATTATTTCATACCTAAAACATACTAATGTTTATACTGTAACCACATAAAGCGTTAATTTGTCACAGTATTCCATTTTAATTTTATAGATAAAATCTACTAATGTAAAATAAAATTGGGCAGATTTACAGTTTTTAAGCTTGGAGGATAGATATACCACAATTAATTGGGAGAGCTGACCTGTCTTCAGTTAGTTACTAAATATATGTATATTTTCGTTCCATATGTAATATATTTGGCTCGTGCTGTGGGAGTGGCATTAATGGCTACAGGCAAAGTATGCACGACTGAGGTAATGTCACACCACCTTGGGGAAAAACTAAGATCGCACATAAGAATGCACAGTGACTGGTTTACACACAGCATGCTTGATTTTAGCTCCACACTTTGCTGTCACACTCTGTCATAACATTCAGCCATTCTGTTGTTCCACTGAATATTCATCCAGGTACACTTGTTTTGTTTTTTTTGTTTTTTTTAATACCAGTGTATTATGGGTCATTTTAGTGAAGTCTTTATAGACCAATACATAGCGTACACTATTTCCTGTGTGAATTCCATTCTGGTGGTATTTCTCTACGATGTTTGCCTGCATTTTGAATCGATTATTACTGACATTTATAGACATTTCTACTGTATATTAAGCACAACTGATTGGACTATACTATGTGTAGCTAAAACTGCTAATCTAAAAAGAGTAGTCAGTATAAATGAAAGTCAGTTTTTATCCCATGTTCACACTTTTATCATTTACTAATTCGACACCACCTGCTCGCTCTCCTCCTCCTCAAATGCATGACAGCTGCCAGGCAGGGAGGATGAAGTCTAGCACATGCTTCCTTCTTATATATGTGAAACCACCCACTGCATCTTTTTATGCTGCTAATGATGCATATCATAGGGCAGCTGAACACTCAGAGGAAAGTGCTAATTGCCCTCTTCTACATACACAGACTGTCCATGATGAGCTAGTGTAGCTCTGATTGACAGGGAAAGAGTAATGCTGTCCCTATCACCCAGAATGCAAATGCTCTCTTGGCACCTAGCCACAGATGCCTGTGGTATTTTCGAGATTCAAACTTGCGATCTGCCAGGAACAGAGCAAATGAGGCACTGTTTCGCAAGTGGAGGATAAATGTTCAGATATTCAGGGTGACTCAAACACAGACACCCTAAGTGCATAGTGTACCCAATAATCCTCTCTTAGATGCCAAAAGCACTAACTAAAAGCTTAAATGTGCAATGGAACTGATTGTAGGCATACTTTTTGTGGCCATTGCAGGCGACATTTAAAGTCAGGTTTTTCTCATTAACCTCTGTGAGAATGGAGTTTGCAGTCCTGAGGTGGCACAAACACATGATTAGTGGGTTAAGTACCTATCAGTTCTTCTCTCATCTGGTTCTTATTACGCTGAGCTGGAATTGCACACCAAGTGCATCATGCAGGTCAAACGTTATCTTTATTTTAATGTTCATTGCTGCACTGGAGTCTGGCTTTTATTAACAGCCTATAATAAGGCCCTTGAATGGCACAGCAGAAAGTGTTCATTCTGTCGGTAGGAGATCATGAGTTCAGATGTTGATAGCACTACAGCAAATGTAGCAAAATTGGCCATGCTCTTTGGCTTGGAGGGATGGTATACTTTTTCTCTTGTATCAGTCAGCGTGACAGTGCCCAGTGAGTTAAGGTTTGTAGTAGAGGGCACTATGCACTTTTCTCCGTGATGACGCATGAGCAGCAGTTTGAAAACAGGTACGATGGCTGTGTTCCAGAGAAAGCACGTAAACCTCACTGACTAAGTGTAATAATAGGGGTAACACTTTCCTACAGCCCTATGCTTTGACGTAGATGTATCCTTATCATCCACCTGGTGTCATCTGCTGTCAAAAGTTGACATGTGTACAAGAATATAACAGTGTAATATTCACATTATATGTAATTGTCATAATAGGTCAATTTTATGTGTTTTTTTTTTTTTATCCTAAGCGTTCTGTAGTTATATGGTTTTCTATAAAATACCACTGCTATAATAATGATGATAGAATGTTTTATGTTAACCACTATAAAACTGTAAAACCTATGTACTGTAAATGTTATGACATAATCACAGCATAGCAGGTTCTTAATGAAACAACAGCATTACCATTAATTGATCCAAATGTCATACCTTATAGCTACTACATTGTAGATATGCTACACATTCATTGTATTGTTTATATAGCTGATTATAAGGTTTTAAAGCTTGTGTGTATTCGTAATTAATATATCTACAAAATAACTGATTTGTGACTTTTGGTAAGCAAATGTACAGATATCAACAAGAATATATTTCAACAGACCGTGCAATGATGTAGATATCTGTTTCCCACAGAAAACAAAAATAGAGAAATGTTTTGCTTTCAGGTGAGATTTTTTACTGCTGTTGTTAGGAGAGTGCAGTCAAATTAGATCTATACTAACCAATGACAGATGGCTAGCAAGACTAAAGAGGGGGGTGAAGAGAGAATGGTTTTGTTAAGCAAAGCAGATAAGAAGTGACTAGAATAGCACAGTCAGTAAAAAGTCCCAAAAAGCAGACTGAAACATAAGCTTAGTTGATGCCCTCTTACATTTTTATGAAATCAATAGATGGCTATATTGCACCTAAAGTGGAACAACAAACGGGAAATAACTATTCCTGTTGTTGAGAATCAAAACATCATTAGACCACCACATCAAGTACAGATATAAGCCCTGTGACAAGACCTCTGCTTCCATTTCTCTGTACTGAAAATAAACATTACGATATTCCTGGACCTTTTGCCAATATTTTCCATTCCAAGAGCCCAGACGGAGTAATTTAGATTAGTCGCTGCACTTTCTATTAAAATGCATGTGCCAGAAAAAGCCTCACATTTCCAGACTTTAAACATTAGTTGTCACTATATATCAAGTTTTGAAAATGTACTAGCAACAGCTGGAGACGTCGCTGTAGAAGTTAAGTCAGTCCAGGAAACAAAATATCAATGCGACCAGTTTAGCTGGGTATAAAACTCCATCTGATTCTAATTCTATCTGAGCCGTATCAATGTTTTTGTGAATGTAGTAATGACGTAGGTTCCAAAAGTACAATATAATGGTGCGAGAATTAAAGAATGACTAAGAGAATATAACTGTATGCACTAATTGGTGATATCATTAATTAAATATTTCAAACTTTCAAATTTTATTCTGTTTCTATACTAATGTAAAGCTGTTTTGAGACTTGAGATTTGTTAAAATTCACATTGAATAAATTTAATTAAATTGAATTGATTTTTTTTTTTTGTAAAACACACTGTATGACTGAGAGTATGTGGAAACTTATACCCATGTGTGCTTGTTGAACATCTCACACTATTTCTTGGATCACTGTTGTGCCGACATGTGAAGAAGGTGGTGAAGTCTTTCATACTGTACAAAACAGGCATATAAACATGTGCCATAGACAGAATGAACAAGACATACAGTAAGTGAGCAGTTAAGTTGTGCAGTGTTTCTAATATTAGAGCTGTGTCTCTATGTTCATAAAGCAGGACCAGTTTACCGCATCACCGCATCACTGCCTCATGAGCCCCTTTAGAGCTACTGAGTGTTTTATTAATATTTATTAAGTATTCATATTCACATTTACGGAATTTGGCAGACGCCCTCATCCAGAGTGTCATACAAAAGTAATTTGAAAGTCTTTATCAATGAATACATCGATAGTGGTTTGCTAGGACTCAGACTGAGGATATAATGAGTCTAACGCTGTAAGTGCTACTTTATACTTACATAATGTATGGTAAGTGTAAAGCTGTGTCCCAGTTAGTGTGTGATTACAGCGGGTCATTTATTACTGTCACTGGGTCATTTATTACTGTCACTGGTGTGTATTAATTATTGCTGTTTATCTGTGTATCTTTTCCACAGTGAGCTGGATGTTTAAATTTTAGGGCTATAACAATATATTTGTGTATTGAATGGTACGTTTGACAAGTTACATAGTAAAATCTGTTATAAAATAAACTCTCTGTTCTCAATTAAATAGCTTTGTCTTTATCTTGAATCAGGTGGTATATGTAACCCCATATGACATTTGGCAGACACCAAATTGAGACACCAAGTTTCCAAAGTGACTTACATTTGTATCATTTATACAGCATTTATGATCAATTAAGGGTTAAGGGCACAGTGGGACGTTTGTCACTGTTAATTATTTTGAACAGTAGTTTAGGTTCATATAGCTAGCATAGTGAATGTAGTGCATAAGATGAATCTGAATGCCTTGTTTGGCAATGTGTGGCATTTCATTTGATCGGTGCAAAAGACTGTACATGTCCAACTTCAATTTAAGGTTTTACAAGTTTAATGTAATTAAATATTATAGAGGAATTTGACATGTACTGATAAAGCAAAGTGTTGAAAAATAGTGAACTTATATACAGTATAAATCAATCAATCAATCAATCAATCAATCAGTCAATGATATGTAATAAAAAAATATTTATTACATAATAATATATCATTTCATGGTACTTGTTATAGTTGTCATGAAAAGCCTGTTGGACAATTGCAAAGACATTCATACAAAGTCATTTTTTTAATAAAGTTCCTATAGTCACATATTTCTTCAGCATTTTATCAATAATTCTGAATATAATAATTATAGGCAGTACATTTTTCAGTACATTTTTTATAGGCAGTTCATTTTTCAGTCAGTAAGGCACAATAAGTCCTGTCTCACTTACCATGTCGTAGAGAATGTTTCTATTAGAAAGCTAAACCTCAGACTTGTATACATCATCTAGCTAGAATAAAAAATGATAAAGTCTAAATTCATTTTTTCAGTTTTATTTATGTAGTTTATTCTCAATAAACATTGTCACAAAGCAGCTTTATAGAGATGTTCATATAGATTTTGAGCCCTAATGAAGGAGCCATAGGCAACAGTGGCAAAGAAAACTGCCTGAGTTCACCGTTCTTACCCTGGAATAAATGGCTATGATCATTTGACTGCTAAACTTAGTTTGACTGTTGGAATCTGATTTATGGATCTTGTGCTTGTGTTTTTTCTCCATGTGTTGGCTTTAGCCACTCTGAGTCTCTGACTTAATAATTGTTTCTCAAAAACGTTGCATTCTTGACACAAAAATCAGGACAACTTGCAGCTTAGAAGATAATCAATAATATAGCTGGCAGGAAAACTGCTCGTAATGGATTACCATGTTGCCTATTGGCTTTCATGGAAATAAATTCAAAGTCCTTATTACAACTCTGAAACCCTACTGGAATTATGAAAATGTTCCATTTTGTGCAGATTGCTCTCCAAACATGCGAGGACATTTAGCTCATTAAAATGAGTCCTGCCACTGCTTTGCTCCTCCTATTAAAATACAGTCCTGGGGTTTTGAAAAGTCTGTAGTTGGGTACTCTTCGCATGAAGTAGATCTCCTCCTGTGAAGGGTCTGAATGTATTTCATCCCTAAAGGGCCTCTTCAGTCCCATCCATTATTTAAAAGCGAGTCACAGGAGAAGCTGTCGTCCATTTGATGCCGTCAGACTGTCTAATGAAACTCTGGTGTTAGTTTGGTACACTGTTTGTCTCTTTAGATGGTACAGACCAGTAAAGTGGAATTATTAGTAGTGCTGAATAGAAGCAATGTTTGGGTTTTAGTACTAGTAAGGAATAATAAAACTGGTACAAGTAATACAACCAGTGAAAAGGCAACTGTTTCCGTTAGCGGCTTACAACAGTGTGTACCCGTCTGAACAAAGCCATCAAGTTGTTTCCATTGAGTATTCTTCCTCTGTGAACAGTATACGGCTACAAACTAATTACACTGCTGATACTGTGATCATACATTACATTTTGGATCATGTTTTTTTGTTTTTAATTTGCTTTTCACTTTTTGTCATTGCTATTTGAGTAAGCAAATTAAGAAAAAAAAAATCACTACATTACATCACATATATATAACATGTGACAAACAAAGAACCTGGAACCTTGAACCTCAAACCAACAGATTTTAGAATAAGCAGTACGGTTTTAAAATATTGAAGGGGTTCTTAAACCTTTTGCAGATAATAATAATAATAATAATAATAATAATAATAATAATAATAATAATAATAATAATAATAATAACACCATGATTAGTCAAAAAGGCAAATATCTATTATAATAAATTTAATACTCTAATGGCTCTGCTACTTGTAACCCTGACAGTCCCAAGATCCCATTTTAAAACCCAGTTTTTTAATGGTTTGTCATTCCAGTTTTATTCTAAAAAAAAAAAAGCATGTTTTCACAGTTTTTCTACTCTGCTGGATCAAATAAGTTAGCAGTCATTTTTAGCAGTTATAATAATAATAATAATAATAATAATAATAATAATAATAATAATAATAATAGAATTGTTTTTATTTATCCAGCATTCTTGCTTAAGTGGAGCCATAAACAATGCTTGCTTGATATATATAGTTCAAAATCTATCTGTCTGTCTGTCCTGTCTTGTCTATCCATCCATCCATCCATCCATCCATCCATCCATCCATCCTTCCATCCATCCTTCCATCCATCCGTTCATCAATGGCAAGGAAATTTGTCCTGCTCTTCTCCTTTGAGTCTCAATCTGGTGTCATCGCTCTAAGCAATCTTAAGGCTTCTCTATTCTCTGTGTGATGTTGTGCTTGTTCTTGGTTAGGTATAGTGAGCACAATACTGTATATGGCTTCCATTATTTTAATTAAATAAATATACCTATAAATTTTTTTACTCTGTATTTACACTTAAGGACAATTGAGATGTAAATGATTCAGCATTTATTTAAATCAAGAAAAGTCTTTTTATTTTTTATCTACACACATTCAAGCTCAACTACAGTAAGAAATACAGTGCATAATAACTGTAAGAAATAATACAAAATATACAAAATCCAATGTCAGTATATACAATTTACACAAAATATACAAGAATTGCTTAGAATATACATGAACATGGGTGGGTAATGTGGAAACTAAGCATAAATTGTGAAAATTAGTCTGCAAAAACTCTTTGCAAATGATGCTGTCACTGATTGTTAAGTCAAGTCAAGTCAAGAAGCTTTTATTGCCATTTCAAACATATATTGCCACAGATGCAGTACACACTGTAGTGAAATGAGACAATGTTTCTCCCGGTCCATGGTGCTACATAGAACATAGTGAGAGCTACATAGTACAAGACAGAACTAAAGACTTAGTAGGATAGTCCGAGCAACATAAAGCGCATCTGTTCAACCTAGTGCAAATAGTACAAGACAAAAGACAGTGCAAACAAACAATACAAAACACTATGAGACAATACACAAAAGCAGTGCCAATCTGTACTGTATACTCTACATATTCTACATATTCTATTGTATATTCTACAGTACATCTGCAAAAATCCAGGAATGAACACTTAATATAATAGCAGCAGTTATATGAGGGATTGTAATGTGTTGTGTGAAACAGCAATTGACTGAATGTGTAAGACATCATGTGTAAAGAGCAGAAACAGTGTACAAAACAGCATGTAAACAGTTTGATATGGTGGTGCTGTAGACATTGATGTACAGTATATTGGTTGAGTGTGTATTTGGTGCAGATCCATACAGTCTTGTCATGAGTCCCGAATGCCTTGGTATCTTTTTCCAGATGGCAGGAGGGTAAAGAGTGTGTGTGAGGGGTGTGTGGGGTCTTCCATAATGCTGTTATTAAGCTTATATTTAAGGGAAGAGAAACCCCAATGATCTTCTCAGCTGTCCTCATTATCCTCTGCAGGGTCTTGTGATCCGATATGGTGCATTTCCCAAACCAGACAGTGATGTTTAAGGGTATTTTGCATTGATTTTCTTTGCAATGTCACACTACACAAAGTTGCCTAATGGCTCGTATGAACGTAGACACTCAGGACATTAAGGATTTATGGTTTATTTAATTTTTTACTTATCCCACTAGTGGTGAATTTTCCATAGAATACAAAAACGGTAGTTTTCTTTCACACAAATGTTGGTGATATCAAACCCATTTTTACTCTCTGAGATGCCCAAGTGCTTGTGCATAATCATCTAAAATTTGAAGCTTTTATCTTCAACCACTAAAGTTCTCATTAAAGTTTTCCCAACAGAGGTAAAAACATCTCATACTGAAAGCCAACAGTGTCCTGACTAACTTACAGTATATCATTATTGCTGCAATAAAATGAGTTGTTTACACCAATTTAAAATGTTCTTTAAGTCAATTCCACTAGTGTACTGAAAAAAAAGAGTTAAGAGTCTGATGGCTTTGGAAAAATGACCTTTTCTATCTCTGCACCCTGGATGCTCTGATAGTTCCTTATGCTTGCCAGACAGAAGCGGCTGAAAGAGCAAGTGTCCTGTGTGACTACTGTCTTTCAATGATCTCTTCAGCTCTCCTCAGGAAGTGTTTCAGGTGAATGTTCAGTAGAGAGGGCTGTTTCCAGCTGAGGATGAGCTCAGCTGATCTCACCACTCTTTGTAGGGCAAAACAGGCTCTGACGCAGCCACTGAAAATGCTGTCAGTGGTGCAACGATAAAAATTCATGAGAATGTCCGTGAGAATGATCACAGGAAGTACAGATGCTGCCAAACTGTTCTCACAAAGGTGTAAGTATTGATGGACCATTCGACTTCTGGTCTCTTCTTGTAGTCCACAATCATGTTTGCTAACATTAAGAGAGATGTTCTCCGTAAGTCATTAAATCAGCATCCAAGATAATGGTGGTGTATTTGTGTATGGTGTTACTGGTACATAATAAACATTAGAGCATTCTAATGCTTAACGTACAATATTTTAAAAATACACCAATATTTTGATTATTTTCAGGGTTTTTTGTCTTTTCTAAGTATTACACTGTCGCTTTACTGACTGAACTGAGAAGTGAACGACATCAAGAGGCAGACTTTTTTTAGTGTCTCTATCAAAAACAATTCAATTCAATTCAATGGATATTGTCTCAAAGCAGCTATATAGAAATCTAAAATTTCAGAATAAAACTAAAACTTTTTAAAGCAAATACATTTAATATGAAATTTATTTCACACACAGTAAAGGATTTTGTGCAGTTCTCAAAAACTCAAAAACTCATACAGTTTATTTTTCTATTTCAAAAATCTTTTTGCTTATTATTATTATTTTTATGAATGGTGCCAAATAATTTGTGAGTTCAATAATGATTATGAGTATTGAGAAAGGTTAAAATGGCAGTTAACTACTGTAGAGTTAAACATTTGGATATATTTTTTAGAAAAATTTCAAATGAACTGTTATCTAATGTACTGTTTTATTTCCCCAAATCTTGAAGAACTGAATGTGTAAATGCAGGGATTCTGTACAGGTTACACAACTCCACTTCACTATATATGTTTGCAGACGATTATGTATAATCACACTCTCGAGTGTCACCCAGAAGAGGATGGCTTCCATTTTGAGCCTGGTTCCTCTTAAGGTTTCTTCCTCCTTTCATATTAGTTACTTGCCATCATTGCCTCAGGCTTGCATTATGGATAAATCAAAATTTAATTTCAACCTTTTTTAACTTTTATTCTGAATTGTTTATTTCTGTAAAGCTTCTTTAAGACACTATCCCTTGTTAAAAGCACCTACAAATAAATACAATTTGCACGAAGACCTGAGTACTTATCCATTTTAACTTTCTCCCACACAGAGTTTTGCAGCTATTTATTAATGCAGAGCATAATCTGGCTTGCTTATATTTCATGGTGTATCAGGCTTTTACTGGAACCTTCATGACAGCACTGTGGCAGGATGAATAATGCTCCCAAGGATTTGTCTTTGCCTTGTCTTTAATCATATAAACCTTCCCGCTGGGAGTATACGAGTAATTTTTTTTTTACATTTTCTTCCTCACAAAAATGGTATGGAACACTTTCATTTGCTGTCAAATGTTCTTCATATTTAGAGTGCATGACAGACATGATATACATATAGTAGTGTCATAATCACCATGGATAATTTCCCCAGCCCACCAGATGGCACCCTCACTTCCATTGTTTACTCTGTTGTCTGCCTCACTCCTGTGTTTGTTCACACCCGTTTTTGTATTCCCCTAATTAGATACCCTATTTAAGTGAACTCCTTAGTTAACAAACATCGTGGTACATTTGTTGTCTTTGCACGATGAGTAGATTTTTTTGTTTTGCTTTATGAAGTTTTTGGACCTTCTGTAAGAAGAGACGAGTCTGCGAAGGATCCCGAGGCACCAAGAGACGTACAGTATCAGCTCCAGTTGGACTCATGAAGATATCTGACATACAAAGAGGAGACGCTAACTACATGTGGTCTTTGATGGCAACAACCTCTTAATCATTACACAACTGCTGGGATGTGTACGACTGTGTATAATGGTTTATAACAATTTGTAATCATACAGTGGGATGTTTTATATGATTAAAGTCTCACCCAAATAAGGATGGGTTAACTTTTGTCTGGTTCCTCTCAAGGTTTCTTCCACTTTGATCTAAGAGAAATTTTCCTTGCCACGGTCGCCTCAGTCACCTCAGGCTTGTTCGTTAGGAATGAATATAAACACATTTAAATATAAGCTTAATATTAATCTTAAACATTTTTGTTTTATATTTCTTATCTTCTGTAAAGCTGCTTTCTGACAATGTCCATTGTTAAAAGCGCTACACAAATAAAATCAAATTGAATTGAATTGTTCCTGCTGAGCTTGTTTTGCCTTAGTCTAGTCTAAACCCGTCCAGTTCAGACTAGTTTAGTCCTGTTTAAGTCTCTTTTTTCTCTGTTTGTTTAATCAATATTGACTACCTGTATTTCATGACCAGATGTAGTATACTTGTGTAATTATTATACATTTTATTATAAGTCTATATTATTTCTTAAGTCTATACATTGAATATTATGTTTTCTTTCTTTTTATTCTATTTATTACTTCAGCCTTTCTTCGTTATATATCCAAACACACCTCTGTCCTCTCACTTTTGTTTGCCATTTTCATATATGGGAGTAATGTTTAAAATTCAGATATATCTGTAGATCACAAAGCATTCAGGACTTGCAGACATGAATAGTGATTCTTTCTAGAAGCATCCTCTATTTATTTACTGCCTAAATAAGCTGCTAGACAGAATGTAAAACGCCTACACGTGTATTGAGTGTTTGAATCACCATTTTAATCATTTGCTATACAATTATTAGTGTGATAGGCAGTTTGAACATCCTTCCATACCAACTGTGCTTTGATATTTTCTTTCTCTTTTTAGTTGGCTTCGCATGCCCATCCAGTTCTTATGTGGATTTAGATTTTGTACTTGGATGGGTGGAAATGATGTAAATGGTGGAGTAGCAGTAAAGATAAAGGGTGAAAAAAATCCATGATAAAGTCCATCATATATCATTACATGCACAGTTATAAACTCATTTACAATGACAGGAAGAATATGTGAAAATCCACCAAACCTAAGACTCAGACACGTGAGGCATTACATTACATTACATGCTGTACTGTACCAACATACAACCAAGATAAAAACATTTTTGGAATAAAGTTGAGCACATCGAGTGGCTTTACTTCCACAATAACTCTATGGTTGGTGCTCTTATTGCTCTTTTGTTTATTTCTCTCTCTTGTGCTGACAATAAAAATCTTATGAATGAGCAGGTCTGGTAGCTACAAAACTAAATTATGCATAATTTCATGTTAAAATGTGTTTTCAAACTGTTCATTTCAAAAGGATACTGAAGAATAGGGTGTTTTAAAAATTCTGCAAAGTTAAATGAATAGCTATTATTTGTGTTTCACAATCACACAGACACATTTATGAATTTGTTGCTTATCATCTCTAAGCCATGTCTGTGTATAGGGTTTCCTCCTTAGTGCATTTCCTAAAATGGCAACAAAAGCCAAATCCTGTTTGCTGCTCCCTGTAGTGTCGTCCCTTACAAAAGATGAGTGCTCACAGACACAAAAACTGAATTTGATTGCTCTTAGTCTCTAAAATATCACTGAGTTGCTTACTGAGAAATAGAGTGGCATTACTAGCTTTGTGAGGCCTAATGACTAGTGCAGAATGAACACAATCACTATTATTAATAACGATCAAGGAAAATATTAATGTAATAGTAAATTAATGATAGGTGTAGTCCATTATTAAATATTATTTGATGTTATTAAGAATCATTTCATGAATAAATTACATTATGGCTTCATTTACATTTGAAACATATCTGCAATTTGAGACCGTTGAGTTCAGAACTGTCATATTACTGTATATATGGGCATACAGTTTGGTCATACTGTTCCTTTGTAGCTTTTTCCATCTAATTGTTGTTTAATAATGTTCTTGTACAGGACTTTTGGAAGGTTCCCTTAACTACACATTTTATAATTGATACCAGTCTGAAGGCAAGTTATAGAGATGGCATGCTATGTTGTTGGAAATTGTGAAAAAGAATCATTTTTGACTTTAGAGTATACACGTGCAGCATTTAATAGAAGTGTATAAAACCTAGGTGTCTCCTCCATACTTGTCGTTTCCTGGCAGAAGACGGAGGAGATAAAATACGCTAAATGGACCGGGGAGTGAGGTGCAATCAAAACAGTGCATCAGGAAGCTTTATAGCTGTTCTGATAGCACAAATATAGATAAATGAACTTCTTGTACTGTGTTCATTTATCACTCATGGTACCCCTGTGGATAATTGATATTGTGGCTTGCTATTTAGAGGCAATGTAAACTGGGAACTGTGAAAAGTTCATACAAAGCCAGTGAAAGAAGTACTGTTATATCATTCATCTTTTCCCTGGGAGACTGTAGTATATGGACACCTTGCCTAGTTGATTTTTTGCTGAAAATATGTGGTACATCCATAATCTCTCTTTCAGCCTGACTGTCCAGTATACAGTAGAATCCCATCCAAAACTGTTGGAGCAGCAACTTCAATTCATCGCTTTTCTGTAGATGTGTTGATACTAATACCGTATGTCTTCACTTATATTTAAAGAGCCATCTGGCTGGCATGTAGCTGGCACACATTGCACATTTTACACACCAAAGGCCACTTTAAAAAAATCCAACATTTTGAGTCAGCAAACTAGTTAAAGCCAGAATGAGGAACGGTACAGAAGAACATGGGACTGTGTCACAGATTGTCCCTGTGAAACATATTTATAGCTTCTATTGACCTTGTATAAGTGCAGACCCATTTCTAATCCTGAATTCAGGAATTCTTAGCTGAGTCAGCAGCTTTCAGTAGCATCCATTCATCTGAATTGAGATTAGCTGATTGACCGACAGTGTTTCTATAATGTGTGCAACTTAAGAAGTGACTCTTGCCTAAATATATAATATTTCACATCGTCTGTAAAACACATTTTATTTATAAATGTTTCCAATTTTGTTTAATACTAACTTAGTAAAAATAGTATTTCTAGAATTAAAAGATTGTAAAAAGTAGCATCTAATTTTAAAAAGGTTATGTGCATCTAAACATACAGTAACATGAAGGCTTTTTCTCATTTCACACAAATGTGATGAGGCCAACCACATGAGGATCCTGGGACGTCTAGAGTTTTCCATTGCCACAGTCACCTCAGTCACCTCAGACTTGCTCATTGGGGATAAATCCAAACACATTTAAATATATAATATTAATCTTGAATTTTTGTATTATATAAATTTTTTATTAACTTTTTGTTTTATGTTTATGTTCTGTAAAGCTGCTTTTAAAATTTATATAAATTTTATTCATTCATTCATTATCTACCGCTTATCTGAACTTTTCGGGTCACGGGGAGCCTGTGCCTATCTCAGATATCATCGGGCATCAAGGCAGGATACACCCTGGACGGAGTGCCAACCCATCGCATGGCACACACACACGCACACACACACACACACACACACACACACACACACACACACACACACACACACACACACACACACACACACACACACACACTCATTCATTCACTCATGCAATGACACACTACGGACAATTTTCCAGAGATGCCAATCAACCAACCATGCATGTCTTTGGACCAGGAGAGGAAACCGGAGTACCCAGAAGAAACCCCCGAGGCACTGGGAGGTGGAGGCGGGAATCGAGCCCCCAACCCTGGAAGTGTGAGGCAAACGTGCTAACCACTAAGCCACCGTGCCCCCCTGAATTTGAATTTGAATTTGAATTTGTTAATGTTAAATTAAAGACAAGATAATAAGATAATATATGGTCATACAGTTTGGTGACACTGTGGCTCTGTAGCATTTTCCATTTTAGTGTTGTTTAATAATGTTGTCTTTGAGAACTTTGAGAAATGTTCTTCTCTTACAGCTTTTATATTGACAGCAGTGCAACTTTCATTTGCTGTTGGAGGGGATCATTACTTATGACCACAGAAAGATTTTGCTTTTTTGAACATCCTATCCCCCACTTAAAAGGGAAGGCTTCCCACTAGATTCTTTACAATAGTACATTTGTCCATACAGCCACAAACACATTAGTCAGGAGGCCAGGACCTGATGTTGAATGATTAGTCTTCAAATGCAGTCATGCAAAAGTGTTTATTGGGCTTGAGGTCAGAACTTTATATCTTTATGAATCTTGCTTTGTCCACAGGGCCATTATCATGCTCAAACCATGAGTTTTTCATTTAAACCAAAAATTTCAGAGTTTTTACCATGAACTAAAAACTTACCCTGTCAGAAGAGACTTACTCTAATGTGTATCATTATCTTGTATATCATATATCTTGTTGCAATGGAGTGCGTCACATCATAGAAGCGATGAAAGTACTTTTTTTTTCATGCGTACAACTACTTTCAAAGGGAAATAAATATTATTTATTATCCAACTGGAGCAAGTCAGACACTTTATCCTGTGTGATTCCTGTGGTTTCTTTGTTTTATTACGAAGTCACACTGTATGAAATAATCTAATAAGAAGAATTCCATTACAGACAGTAACAGATAATAATTTGTGCTCTTCATGTCAGATTGTACAATGAAGATCCTAAAGATTATAAGTAATACAGCATAGGTTTAAAGCTTTATGACTGAAAAGTATGAAATAATTTAACTTTGCCATAACAGTAATTAATCTTCTACTTCTTTACATATCAAGCCTCTTGTTGCATATCATGATATAACGGATATGTGGCATTATAGAGACCTTCTCTCTGCTGCTGCTATTTAACACACACAACTATTTATTTTACACGGTGTGTTCCACAGTTCAGTATTTATATTATCAGGATTAAAAAATAGCAGTATTTAAAATATTAGGCAATCTTTGTAGTAATGTTGCTGTAGGTTTTTTTTGACTGTGGAACAATATGTATAGAAAAAAGCAGATGCCTTGTTATTGACCTGAGGGAACAACATGGTCCTAATTGTAATGTTGACATCCTGTCCTTAAACCAACCTACCAGACACATGAATTATGGTTCTTAATCTATTTGTTGTTGCTGTTTGAATGATGGTCACCACCAACTGGATATGTTCTAGGAACATTCTCTTCCTGTGCTCATGAATATTCATTGGAATAGTCTGTATAAGAATCTTGTTATTATTTTCAGAAATTCACAAACTGTTACTTTAATAAGGCCATACTTTGAGTATGATGGTAGCACACTGTGCTATAATAATATTATCACCCTAACCTCAGAAGGGTGCCTTAATTTGGTGGATTAGTGAAAGTCATCCTTCTTGGTTTGGCTTGCCTGTGCACTTCCATCTTGCTCTTTAATCTTAGACTCGGTCAGCAATCATCAACTAAAACTGTTTGTAGTTACACATTTACAGGTTGGATCTATTGCCACTCACACTTTACAAGGATCAGCCAGCTGGTTAAGAGGCTGCTAAACTTGGAAATACAATTATGTGAGAAGCATCAGACAAGAAAAAGTGTTCATTTGGATGAATCTACTTCCTATTAGTATGCATGCAGGCAGGCACCCCTTCATGAGCAAATGCTGCTAATTTCACCCCAAGTCAAATAAGTGGGAAGAGCTGCTCAGGGGGTTGAGCTTTGTGCTTGCACAACAATTAGGCAGGCTTTATTAAAATGGGCCTTGCTATCATTTTTAGATGTGATCTGCCTGGATGTATCTGCTACATAAGGATGTTGGTATCTGAGGGATAAAAAAGGAGTTCATAAAAAATGTCACAAAGACAATTTGTATCATGAGATTATTCACATACAGATCTACAGTTCCCCCTGAATGCATTCATAATTGATTTTATTTTTGTTTACACTGAAAACATTTGGGTTTAAATTATGAGATTATCACAAGATTAATATGGCAAAATAGATCAATATTTCAGCTTTCATTTTACATTGAGATTAAACAATTTAAAACATGGCACTTTTAGTTTAATTCCACCAATTTTTTTAATGGTAAAAAATATTGGCCTAATAAAGCTGTATTGGAAGATCCTTACCCAGATGAGCCCTGTTAGACTGTATTTATTTGTTATAAAGGATAAACTAACATAAATCCCAGAAGACCAGAAGAAATCATTTGAAGAAGATTTGAGACCAGAAATATAGAGACCATATCACAGAATGCTAACCACCTTAAGTAAGAAACAAAAGGCCAGATGGGATTTTACACAGAAATACATAAATGAGCCACAAAAACCAAAAGTAACCTCTACCAAAGTGATGAAAAGTTTGGAGGGAGAAATGATCCTTCCATGATCCAGAACATGAGCTCATCTGTCAAGCACAGTGGAGGTAGTGTCATGATTGGGCTTGCATGACTGCTTCTGGAACAGACTCACTAATCTTTATTGATGATGTAACTCATGATGGAGGCAGCAGAATGAAACATTCTGTCTGCCAATTTACAGAGAAATGTATGCAGTCTAATTATGAGGAAATTCATCATGCAGCAAGAAAATGATCCAAAACCACCGGCCAACACAACATCAGGGGAAACAGTAGAAGGCTTTAGACTGGTCAGGTCAATCACCAGAGCTTAACCCAGATGAGCAGCATTTCATTTCCTGAAGCGTAGACTGATGGAAGAAAACACCCCCCACCCCCCCACCCCATAAATAAATAAATAGATAGATAGATAGATAGATAGATAGATAGATAGATAGATAGATAGATAGATAGATAGATAGATAGATAGATAGATAAATAAATAAATAAAAACCAATAACTGAAAGAAGCTTAGGTAGCATGGAAACAAGCATGGAAAAGTATGCAGCGCTGCGGCAAAGGAGATGTATGTTTTAAAACAACTAATATGCAGCGATGAGGATGCCGTCCATTTACATAGCCTCAAAGCTTGGTGCCAGGTGGAATTGAAAACTGGATTGTGTTACGATCTGGAATGTTTCTGTGATGTTCCACATTGAATCGTCTACGAAAAATTCATTGAACAGCAGTTGCGGATTCACCAATGAAATCATTTTCAATGAAAAACACTTGTTGCTCACGAGTCCACAGTGAAATGGCTACTGGCTATTGAAATTGCATTATCTGCACTGCCAAGTAACAAGCAACGCCCTCCTCGTTGCTGTGTATTAGCTGTTCGGAAAACATGCATTTCCTGTGCCAATAACAATCATGCAGCAGGTTTAATGAAGTCATTGGGATGCTGTCTTGATGCAGTTTTTGCAGGTAAATTATATTCAACCAAATATTAAGTGTCATTTACTTTAAATCACTTTACCCTTGCGCTTAACTAAATATTTTGGTGGTCTGTGACCAAAACGTGCCAACAGGAAATTCTGAATGTACTGAAATTTTAGATATTAAACTTTTGATCCCAATCCTAGATTGAGCACAAACAAAAGAACTGACCTCGCTGTTTCAATACATTCAGAAGGCACTATAGACAGAGATGAATATTAAATCCGCATCAAACCAAACAATGCTGTATTTGTTTGGAAAATTTTTCCGGTGTTCCTTAACATTTTATTTTATTTACAGTAATTCAGATGCTTAATTATTTTTTTTTAAAGTAGCAGTCATACAGTCGTAGTATGAATTCAGACCTTTTAGCCACAATAAAAATGTCCCATGTTAAGCTGTTGACCAGATACTTTGCATAGATCTCAGCCTCTCTGATACTTTAACCAGCAATGGCACACAAAATCATTTATCTTTATAATTTCTGTGTTTATTTTCCAAGTACACTTCAGTTGTGACATTTAAACCTGGTTATTCAGTGTGAATGGTGTGTTGAAAGAAGGATACCAACTGCTGATTTGAAAATGGCAAAGACAAAACATAGTGCATTTAGAATAATTTGCTCTTTGGTGCTAAAAATGAATGGAATTGATTTTTTAGAGCTTCTGAGGAATAACGGGAGAAATTATCGACCCAGAGGAATGAGATTGATTAAATGTACATGTTTACAAGCTCTGTCACTTGAAAGACACAAAAGTAGCTAGCTACTCCCAATATGTGTGCAGGAGCTCATACTAATAAGAAAAAAACTTTAAATATCATTTGCTCATCAAGCCTTGGTGATGATGGGACACTCAAATATCAATATTACATTTTCCTTTGCCATACTATACTGTATCCCTCTATCTAACATTTTTTGCCACACTTTTTTCAAATGATTCTATTTCCATAAGGAAGAAATAAACAAATATCTTTAAAGTGGCTTTAGTAGAGACATAAATGCCGATCATCATTTTGCTGCTTGAGATATGTACCATAACATCTGTTTGAATCCACTGTGCCTCTGACCAAGATAAAGCAGTTACTGAAGATGAATGAATGAATGAATGAATGAATGAATAGTTTATTGAATAGTTTATTATCCACAGGGTGGCAGCAGGTGCCAACAACAATAAGTGTGTGTGTGTGTGTGTGTGTGTGTGTGTGTGTGTGTGTGTGTGTGTGTGTGAGAGAGAGAGAGAGAGAGAGAGAGAGAGAGACTGACTGACAGACAGACAGAGAGCAAGAGAAAGAGAAAGGGGCTAGAACGGCACTTTATCTTCTTCAACAAAAACAATAAATTTAGACTGAGACTTGACCAGACATCATTAACCAGACAAAAAAGCAAACTTTCCAATAGAAAATGACACACCTGGTAACTAAGCTGCAACAAACTGCCATAATAAAGAGAACCATGCTATAATGGTGTCAGTGGTGTAGGTTTCATTTCAACTTTGCGGGACACACTCCTCAAGGCATACGATCATCATATGATAAATGCTTTACATTAAATATTACTAATTAATTTTTATTCAATACTAAGCGCTATTCAGTGTACTGCATTATAAGCAATATTCAAGATTACACAAGATTAAATGTGTTTTGAACACTTTACATTACTGACATCTTGAATTCTGCCAGTCACATTCACCTAATGTAATCATTGTTAGCATTATGCTAATGGTGTAACTGGCATTTTAACCTTATTAAGTTTATTTGATATAAAGCAGCCCAACAACCTCAGATTGAAAAATTGTACTTATACTTGCATCGACTTTACTTTTATGAGGTTATATTATTAATAATAATTATAATGAAGCTGTCACGGTTAGTCACAGGCGAATGTGGATCCATTTGCAGGAACTATTTTAATAGGCAAAAAACAGGAAACAAACAATGAACAAGCAGGCAAAACAGATCAGAACACTGAGCAGGACAGGGGACAGGGACAGGGACAGGGACAGGGACAGGGACAGGGACAGGGACAGACTACATACTAAACAACGACTCACAACCGGGAAGTGAACAAAACAGAGTAAATATGGTGAACGAGAACCAATCACAAGACGGAGAAAGACAAGGACTAAGACAAAACACCTGGGGAAGAGATTGAATGCAATTAAATGTCCGTGGTAACAAATAGGTGGGCGGGGTCACCAATTAACATCAGGGAATGACAGCAGACAGACACAAGGGAAAATACGGACAGACTCGTTACAGAAGCATTAGATGATTCTAGCCAACAAGCTTTTTCTTTAGTGTGGCATCTTACAGGTATAAGAGAGTAAATTATTTTTTAACAAAAAAGTGAAAACACTAAGTTGAACCAGGGATACACTGAACACAGAGTCCATCATGCCTTTCCAAAACCAATGCCTATGAATTCAGTATGACTTTAGCACCTAAAACCCACTTTGGAAGTGACTTTGAAGTACAACCTAGTGTCAAAAGACGCGGAGATCATAACTGTGTTTTTGTGCCTTGGCAGAGACTAATAAGCAAGTGGTTCTGGGGCTGTGAAAAGAATCTTGAATCTTGCTTAAAACCCACACATAAAAATTTGTGTTCCTGTTGATGCTGGTCAGAGACCTAAAGTGTACATCCTGCTTTTCTAACAAATACTTCTGTTTCTCTTTAGCTGTACATGAGAGATTCAAGGCTTTTCTTTGTGTACATCATTTCAGTTTCAGTTTGAGGTGAGGCATTTAATGAATGGGAGTTTTGTGATTTAACCAAACTTGTTAACAAATGTGCATGTATATGTGAGAGAGAGAGGAGCTGGAGGGCAGAGCTAGGGTGAATCCTTTATAAGTATGGAGATTTATGAGTTAGCCTGCAGTGCTAGTCACACAGTGCTGCATTTTGTAGACATTGAACCACTGCAGACTCCACAGAAATATGTCTATTAGGAATAAGTTACAGTGAGTCGCTTAGGGGTATAACGACATTTCTGCTCTCACCTGAAAGGCTTAATTTGTTTAATTTTTTTGCAAATCTTTTCTGTATCCATCCATCCATTTTCTACCGCTTATCTGGGGCCGGGTCGTGGGGGCAGCAGTCTAAGCAGGGTTGCCCAGACGTCCCTCTCCCCAGACACTTCCTCCAGCTCTTCCGGGGGAATACCAAGGCGTTCCCAGGCCAGCTGAGAGACATAGTTCCTCCTCCCGGTTAAACATGCCCGGAACACCTTCCCAGGAAGGCATCCAGGAGGCATCCGGAACAGATGCCTCAGCCACCTCAGCTAACTCCTCTCGATGTGGAGGAGCAGCGGCTCTACTCTGAGCTCCTCCCGAGTGACCGAGCTCCTCACCCTATCTCTAAGGGAGCGCCCAACCACCCTGCAGAGGAAACTCATTTCAGCCGCCTGTACCTGGGATCCTGTCCTTTCGATCATGACCCAAAGCTCATGACCATAGGTGAGGGTATGAACGTAGATCGACTGGTAAATTGAGAGCTTCGCCTTGCGGCTCAGCTCTCTCTTCACCACAACAGACTGGTATATCGACCACATCACTGCAGAAGATACACCGATCTGTTCTGTAGATCTTGTGAAAAACCTTTAATTTCTTTAGTTTAACTAACTTCAGTTGAATTGTTTACACAGTTACCGTTTGTTGGCTTTATGACTTTATCCAAAATTAATTTTAATATCGTTCATTCGATATTAAAATACTATATTATATTAATATATTGTATTTTAATTCAAAGAATGAGTAGGAGAAAAATGTTAGTGAAGAAATAACGTCATATGTTCCAGCTCTTATTTTGCTTCATCTCTTGCTTTGTTTATAACGAATTAAACAGACTTCGTGTTTGAAGGGACTGTATTTCCATGTTACATTACATTTTATTTGGATCATTGTGTTGAAGTTAGGGCGCTAATTTAAGTTGATTTAGCTGCTTGTGAATGGAGCAGACACTGCAATGCAATAAACACAAAGACAGATGGTTATTTACATCAGTAAATGCTGAGTGGCTGCTGGTTTCTCTATTCTCCAGAGACAAATACCGTAAATCATTTATATCAAGCAATTTAATCTGAGTGTAAGCACTAATACCTTTTTTTTTTTGTGCAGCAGTGCTCATTTTCCTCTCCAACCACCTGGCCATGTGTTTTGAATCCCCATGTACCCGTCACTTGTCCTGCATGTGTGGAATGAGTAATGAACTGTTGATGCATGCCAGAACAGCCTGTGTTTAGACCTTTTAAAGCAATTTTTTTTTCTTTTAAATCTTCCACCTTTAGTAATTTGCCAAAAGTCCTGCAATGCTCCACAAAACAGGACATTCAAAGCTGTGATTTTTGTTATCCATCATAAATGCATCTCTTGCCGTTGATTTTAATGCAAATCACGTCAAAACAGCAGTGACGTCCATTGCCCACTTGTCATACTCATGTTACATTTTACTGTGTCTTTCTCACCCTCTTGAAGCTGATAGATAAGAGTAGCACTCAAGTGGAGTGCCTGATGTGGCAGTTGGATAAATTAGAACTTTCATAACTCACTGTATTGTTAACTTGGGTACAGCAAAGCGGTTATATTTCTCAGAATCTGTGTCACAGTGTGCAGTAATAAAGTTTGAGTTAATCATAGTGGAACAAGCAGAAAGATGGTTGACGAAATGCAGTAGCAAACTGTGTAAAGAAATTGGGATAATCAGTAGAGACTTCCATCTTGGGATATTTCAGCCCACCCATGCTACATTGTGAGATTATATTAAGTTGGAGATGATGATTGCTATAGACAGCTTTGGTTAAATATGGCTCATTTTCTTTCCCAGTCATTTAAGTAGGAATGTTGTATCAGTGCAAAACATGATTCCAACCTAATTAAAGTAATTGGACATTAAATTGTGAATTTTCTGGGTGTTTTTTTTAACAAATGTTTTTTCACCTATCCGTGTACATTAGACAAACAAACCAAACATGTGGGTTTGATGGTCAAGTGTCCACATTTTTTTTAGCCATATAAGGTGAAACCAAGACTGAGTCACAATGAAGAACAAACACTGAGGCGGGAAGAAATAGACAAGGGCGGAGAAGACACGTGAACACAAGACATAAGCAAAAGGCACATGGCAAAAGTCCGGGCTAGATCCTGACACAATCATAAAAATCTTTAGTCTCTACCCATCACAATGACATGTGCCATCCCATTACAGTTTGTCCCTCCTTTGCTTTTACCAACTAACTTTTTTCTGGAAAAACTTTAATCTGTATGTTTGAGTTTGTATCCACTCAGGCACAAGAAAAAATTGGTGATACATTACGTATTGTGCACAGGGGCATTGTGAAGTTAGAACAAGTTTGGGCAAGTAAAGGGAAATAATAAATCTAAAGTACACAAACACATTCTAGACAAGTGTGTGTTTAAACTTGGGGCAACAGACAGGGAAACTGCTTATACTGTATGAGTTTGATGGTCATGTGCCCACAACCGTAGTCTATATATTGTATTTCTTATAAGAGGTAAAAATGGTGAAATTAACCGATTACTGATTCTAGAGGTCCATATCGACTTGCGTGTAGGGGCTTCAAATTAATTACATATATTATCCTGTTTATTCCACTTCGGCTCAGCCTGTATGATTACGTAAACGAATAAATAAAATATGTAAACTAACTATTCTAAAGATTTGGGCAAACAAAAACATCTTTGACTTTTTAAAACCTGACTACATTATATTAAATAATAATATTGTATTATGATTATCTTCTTATATTGTAAGACAGGCTTAAAAGGCTATGTCTGGATGACGAATGGAATTCAGGAAGTTTATATGAAGTTTACGAATTAAGTAAACTTTCTATTCCCATTCACTGTTATCCATCATTACATTTCTGCCGAGACCTTTAAAAATGCCAAAATGCCAAATCTGTGAGTTGGCGTTGTTTATAGAGAGCTGCTACGTGGTGTTGGTCTGTATGCTGCAGGCATTAATCTGTCAGAAAGCATTATATGACCCTAATAAAACTACTCCCCCTCTCTCTTCACTCTCAAAGTGGATTTCTCCTGCTCTCTGTGGATAGATGAAGCACTTTAGCTGTTGTCCAAATCAGGCACAGTAATATATATAACAGCACAAGTGCAGTCACGATGGGCTCTAATGTTCCCCATCATCCTGTTCATAGCTGTTTTATATAATTTACTGGAGTTAAAGTGACAAACTAATGGCACCGTTTACCTGTTTGAATTGCATGCTCCTAGCTTAACAAGATTGGCCTCAACAATCTTAGACGGAACTTCTCTTAACGTTCTTTTAAATTTCCGAGTGTAATTCCAATGAAAGAAAGGTTAAAAATAAACAACATTAAATTCAATTATGTCAGTTATTCGAAAATAGAAACCAGTAGCTTGGAAAGAGGTAGAGCTACAGTAGGATGATCCATGTTGCAGAGTTTACTCTTTGAAAAGATAAAGGAAAAGGTGCTGTTGAGCTGAGAACAGATATGAAATTGAATTCCAGTGCAAATATAACTAAAAGACGGAGATATCGTCTTTTCATTCAGACTGCACTTTTCTTCTGGTAACTTTTTTTTATTATTAATGACTATATGAGTATATGAGTATATGTAATGTATCTGTAATGGCAAAATGATTCAAAAAGACATCTTGCATCCCTGGTGTGATCTCTAATTGCGCTATAAATGTACCGCCATTTTTTTTTTTTTGCCATCATTATGAGGCAAAAAAAATTATGAGGCAGGCAGTGGAGCAGTGACATACATTGTCAGTCAATGTGTAGATAGTCTCATAAACAGTATGTTGTAGACAAGGAGTCAATAGAAAAGCAGCCCTGGAAAAAAACTTAAGAGATCATTGCCAAATAATGTGGTTTCTCTGATTTTCCTATTTATTGCTGTGTTTGAGTAAAATGAGCTTTTGTTTTATTCCATAAACTACTGACAATATTTCTCCTAAATACTAAATATATTGTCATTTAGAACATTTATTTGCAAAAAAAAAAAAAAAAATGACGCCTGGTCAAGATAACGAACAAGATGCAGTGTTTTCAGACCTCAAATAATGCAAAGAAAACCAGCTCATATTAATTTTTAAACCCTAAAGTGTTTCAATTTAGCAGATTGGGCTGGCAGTGAAAGAGTCTTGATGTGGTGATCTTCCATCCATGCCTTGACTGACCTGGCTGGAGTATTGTCCTTCTGGAAAAACTACGCCTCAGAGTTGGGGAACATTGTCAGAGTAGAAGGAAGCAAGTTCTCATCCTGGACAACTTTGTATGTGGCTGGATTCATGCACCTTTCACATATGTGACAAATGTGCTCGATTCCAGCCTTGATCATCACAGATCCCCAGATCATCACAGATCCTCCACCAAATTTCACAGTGGGTGCGAGACATTTTGGCTTGTAGGCCCCGTAGACCCTTTAGATGAAAATTGGACTAATCTGACAAGATGACCTTATTCCAGTCCTCTACAATCAAATCCTTATGGTCTTTTGCTAACCTCAGCTTCTTTGATTCTCGTTTTTTTCTATCTTTTACTGACTTTGCATGACTTTCTGCCTTTAGGAGACTATTTCAAACCGTCCTTCCCGGGCACTTCACCCCAGCTGCTGTTTGACATTCTTTTAGAATGGAAGCAACCTGACGCTCACTGTATCCTTCTGCCAGTAAAGCCAGAATTGAACCTGAGAATACGTTTCCTCACTAAAAACTTACATTTTTAACTCTTTTGGCATGGTCAATAGTTAATATTTGACCTGTTTTTGAGTTAGTACTAGCACTGTTTTTGCCATTAGGCTGGTCCTATTGGAAGAGGACAGTGGTGGCAGCAGTGGTTTTATACTGTAGGTTTCCTTGTTAAATAAGATTTGGCTCAGGTAATCACCTAGTCAGTACTTCATTAATCAGAATGAGGTGATAGAAGTTGTACTAGGTGCAGTGGAGGTGATAGAAGTTGTACTAGGTGCAGTGGAGGATTTGTAGTGTTTAGAACAACTGTATTGTTCAAAACATTATACACTATGCTAGTTTCTATGATTTGACCATAGATTGTTACCTTTCTGATTAGTCTTATATAATTTCTGACCATTTGTTTGTCACTTGAACATGTTCCTGTTTAATTCTTCCTAACTGTCTGATACATCTGTATCTGTGGTCTCCTATTTGTACAGAGACTTCATTTCTAACATGGACACAACAATATTCAATGACTTAAATTAATGACTTTCGGCCATCACTGCTCATGGCTCAGGTATCAACAGTTACGAATCACCACCATTCAAGTTACCATTGGAAATCTCACTAACCAACTCTGGTAATTATAGCTGGCAAGACTCTTCATGTCAATGAAAAAACTTTACTCCAGACATGTCATAACCCAGCCTGACAAATATGACAGGGGCACAATTGACTTTTGTGATTTTCTGTTACAATACTAAATCAAAACAGTCTGAAACTGTCAAAATAACAGGGTTCACTTCCTTGCTGACATGTATAGTGTTAGAATGGGTCATTTCTCTAAGACTGAGAAAAAGTAAAATTCATCCAGTATACAGATTGGCTTAATAATTGGTATATCAGGAAGGAACAGTAAAGGGCAATTTTTTTCTAATGTAAGAAAGATGGAATGCCATCCAACTTGACTACAGAACAGCATCTAGGAGAACAACTACAGTATGTGCTTATGTAGTACATATCCATTCAGCATATTGGTAGTACCAGAAATGTTATAACAACAGCTCTTTAGCAAAGTATAGATTTCAGTATAGACATATCTGCATTCTAGCTCTAAATTATAAACAGGTCATCAAGTTGAACTTCACTCATTAAATGACACAATAAGCACAAGCACCATATTGAAGATGATCTCTTTTCTTCTTCTTGTCCTTTTGAACCTTCCATCAACTCCACTGCACTCAGACCCATGGACACAAACACAATTTTCAAGGAATCAGCTAGTTTGCTAAGAATGTGGATTTTTGTCCTCTTATTGTATCTCATGTCCTATTATACCCATTACCTTCATATCCATTGAAATCTCTGAAGTGCCGCTGTCAAAATCCCAGCCTGTACCGAGGAGTTTCGAAGTTTCTAGCCACCGCATGTGTCTTGTCCCTGTGCAGTGTATTACTGCACCACTGAGCTTCTCTTGGATACTACCCCCCAGTGTGTTTATTGCTTGTTCCATGATAAAAGCACAGCCATGGAAGACTTCATCACTTAAGCAAGGATGCATCAGGGTATCTGTATCTTCTGCATCCCCTGATGGATTATTTTTTGTTCAGAAAAGATAAATAGACTCAAGCTCTTAGCCTTAGAAGAGCTACAGTATTACCCAATGTAATTATCACCAAATTGTATCTCTACAGTAATCTCTTCAGTATTAGTGATCAGATGAATGGAATGATATAAGAATTGTTTTAATGGCACAAATATCAAATAAATTATTTCAGGTCTATGAACCTTTGGTGCATACTTGTTATTAACTATATAAATGTAATTCTAATATACTTTGATACTTGACAAAGCCACAATGTCCTTGCCAAGAGGTTTTGAAGTTCATGACCATACTAAGCTGGGTCCAGTACATTATTTTGGAACCGATAGGTAGATCCTGTTCTGTGGCCTCAAAAGATGGAGACTTGGATATTTCTGTTATAATATCAAGGCTCTCCAGTTAAATAAAAATCATCACAAACATTTCAAAGATGCTCATGCAGACAAAAAGAAACACTGGCAACATAAACACTGGCAACTGAGAATTCTTAGCTATCAAGCTGGCATTAGAGGTCTGGTGCCATTGGTTAGAGGGAGCTGAACATAAATTTACTGTGTTTTCTTACCATAAAACTTCATGCTTTAACAAGCCAGATGGGGATTTATAAAAGTTTCAGAAATGCTGATTTTCTTTGTTCTCAAAAGTAATGGAACCTACAGACAGGCCACAGTGGCATAAACAGCAGACAAATGTTGATCAGTAGCAAAACAGTAATGTAAAAGGCAAACAGGATCAAAAGCAGGAAAACAGGCCGAAAATATGCCCCAAAAAACAGAATAATCACAGCAAACAAATCCTGTCTGTGTAACATCAGAAACCTATGGAACATAATGTATACCTTACAAAGTGGAACTGAAACATATGGGATTAAAAAAGAGTGAGAACCAAACACACATATTAAAATAACTGGTGCACTGAATTAAAAGTCTGGTGACTGGGAAAAAGCTGGTGGTTGCTGGTGGTTGGAATCTGTGGTGGTGATGTTTGCTGGGCATTGCTTGTGTAAATGCTCATTCAAATGACTGCTAAATGATAAATAAATCCGTTCCTGTTCAGCTGTTTTAATGAGGGCCGCTGCTCAGATGTGCTCAATGCTATGTTGATGCAGAAGGATAAACTAGGCACCAGAGATATGATACCTTTTCAAGTCAAGTCAAGTCAAGTCAAGAAGCTTTTATTGTCATTTCAACCATATATAGCTGTTGCAGTACACAGTGAAATGAGACAAAGTTTCTCCAGGATCAAGGTGCTACATAAAACAAAGACAGGGCTAAGGACATGTACTGTAAGTAGTCTTAGCCACATAAAGTGCAACTGTGCAACCTGGTGCAAACCATGCAGGACAAGACAAACAAGACAGTGCAGGACAAAAGACATTTCAGGACAAAAAAACAGTGCAGACATAAAGTTACAAGACAATACAAAAAGTACAAAGAAATGCAATACACAAAAGACAATATTTCCTGCAGTAGATTGAGTTTACTCAAAAATTCCAACAAGGAGAAAAAAGAACATTTATTATTTGATTGTAGTATGAAGTTAACTATGAGTGTAATTTTTGCTAGCAATTAGCAAAAACTGGCCAAAATAAATAAATAAATAACAGTCCCTTAAACTGTTGAATTGCAATTTCAACATGAAATATACATTACCTTATAATATCTATTACATACATTAGCTTTCATACATACAAGAGGAATAAACTTTACTCAAAAGCTAACAGAGCCATAAGACTTTTACATTCGTCTTCACAAGTATGCACTTTTTTTTACATTTATTTATTTATTTTTATTTTGCTAAAATCCCTCTTTGGTGAATAGTGATTTCTTCTTCCATTTGAAGAACAAAAACAACCTCGTAATATGTTCACGTAAGTATGTTAGCTAGCTTTAATAAGTGCATTGACAACATCTCATTTTTTAAATGCATTTTTTATGGCAGGTTTGGATGAAAAGTTAAAAGAATGAGACTGCAAATTTAACTAAAGACTAATTATAAAAACCTAAACCAACCTGGTAATGTGTCAGTGGAAAGTCCTGGTACATGTGCAGCACACATGCAAACGAGCAAACCACATGCAAAACAGCATTAACTATTAACTGGTTTGGTTTCAGCAACTATGGGGAGCTGCTGATCTGCTACAGGCATTTTCCCAATATACAGTATCTGTGATTATTACCATATCTATTTTGTTCCCTATTAATGAAACCCTAATATTGGCAGATAGACTTTTTATGATTGGAAAACTGTATCATTTATGAGACACCTGAGACAACTAAATGCTGTTAGTAAAGAAGCATAGTACACAAAATGTTTATTTGGCAAAGGAGAGACATTACTATTATTACGACAGTATTTATTGCAACAATTATATGTAGAAATATAAAAGAGTACCGTATAATATGAGAATGTTATCCTTCATCCTCACAGTGGAAATGACGACGTGAGAAGGGCATGCAGAGAAGGACAGATGCTCATGGGAGTCTTAGGTTACTTCTGCACTAACTATTTGCAGATGGAGCATTATGCTAATTGAGTCATTATCTTTTCTGCTGAATCTTCATATTTCCATGTGGTTAAGTTTTGTGTGATGTTTGTCTGAGGAACAAGAAATGGGTACCTCATGGGTGCTACTGATTTGGTGTATATGGACAACAGAGAGTAAATGACTCCCTGTCAGATTCCATAAGAACCAACTGCAGTTGTTATAAAGAATGACAAGAAGTTTAAATAGTTTTGACAATTATATTTATGCATATTTTTGATACTATACCCTTAATATTTTCCACTTGTTCCTTAATGTGTACGGTATGTATGTGGGGCAATGAAACTAAAATACTGGCCAATAAAGTGTTAGAGGTTTTAAACATATACTGTATAGGCATGGCTAGGTGGCCAATCCTTACTTATTTCACATTGTAGATGTTAATGCAGTATGTGAAGGTTGAGTTAGCAGAGCAGTTACACAGCTGTACACAAAATATTGCAATCCACACAATATGTCAGAGTTCAAAAAAGGACAAATTGTTGGAACCATTCTGGAGGAACTTGTGGATTCAATGGTTCAAACATTGTACCCTAAAGGTTATGCCATGTATTAGGAGGATAATGAAACAATACACACAGCAAAACTGTTGACAGAGTGGTTTGATGAACATAAAGATGAAGTTGAACTCCCAACCTATGCACAGTCTCCATCTGCATTTTATCGAGACACTTTGCATTGTTTTGGAGGAGAGAGTCAGGGAACATTTTCCTCCACCAGCATCACATACTGTAGTAACCTGGAAACTGTTCTGAAAGAGGATTGGCTCAAAATCTCTCTGGCAACTGTACGCGACTTGGATCTGTCATTCCCAAGACAAATTGATGCTGAATTGGTTGCAAAAGGAGCCCTAAACCATACTAATAAATTGTTGTGGTCTAAAACCAGTTTCAGTTTCAATGTCCAACCTCTGTATATTAGATGTTTTCAAACCTTCAGAAACCCCATTAGCCCAACTTCCCAATAACTTGTTCCAACTTCACTTACTTGGTTCTGTTTTCCAAAATCTATACCATTTATTCATTTATACCACCATGACCTTGATCAGGATTAAACAGTTACTAAAGATGTATGAATTTTTGCTGTAAATATGCCACACAGAGCCAAAGGCTTTATATATAACTCCATGACTCCAAAAAATAACATCTGGTACTTTTTTGTCCCGATGCTCATCTTTACTCTGAGATACTTCAGGGGAATAACTCATAACTTATCTCTGTCAATTTGTTTTAAACATTTTGTTCTCAAAACAACCTCTCATTCTGAACCCTATAGTCAATACTTAAAACCATGCAATTAGACAAGCTGCAATAGTCTGTCAAGCATAGCTAAAGTCTATGAGAGTCTGTGATTTTTTACATTTTGTTAAAAATAATATAAATTTACAGTCCACCATAATCAAAGTTTTTGTATGTATTTTTGAGTTCCTGTACTTTGATGGCCTGTTTGACTAATGGCTTAAATGGGTTTCATTTAAACTTCAAAACAAAAGTCAGCCTCAAGTATAAATAATCTCAAATTGATGAACCTGATGTGTTTTGTCAGTGAAAATTTCAAAAATAAAAAAGCTCTCTGGTTCAAAGATTTACCAGAATATTGAAACACATTTCATTAAATAAGTCTTATATTTCAATAGTTGGATTGTTTTTTATCAAATACATTTGTGCTGAGGGCATTTTGGATCTGTATCATTATGTATCTCAAAGCAAGTCCAGCTCACAGCATGTGTGCTCATGCTTTAAAGCAGTATGTGACCATGCGTTATGACTTTAATAAGGAACAAACTGACACTGCTAGTCATTAGAGATTCAATTATGCAAATCCTTCGATTTTTTGAGAAGACTCATAATTGATGTGTGTTGCCAGAGGGATGTCAGTTTAATTCCTGTAAGCTAATGAGCTATAAATCAGAGGTGAAGGACTTGCCAGTGTTTTATCTGCATGCTGTCTTTCAGCACACCTTGCTCTGATCAGCATTCTCTGATCAGAACTTACTATGCTCCATCAGTCTTCCAGTCACTTACTTACGCAGTGTTCCCCCTGTCACAGTAGCTGATGGATCTTGATGTTATTAACATAGACAGGATGAAGGTGCACACATTTATAAGGAAAACATCTTCTTTTGATATGTGTTTGAAGTGTATTTTAGCTGTAGCGTGTCTGAGAGTAGTAATGGTCATTAGTGAAACCAAATAAGCCTCAGTCTTTGTCCACTTTAGTACTCTGTGCTCTCTTTACTTGGATGACTAACACACCTTGTCACTGTGGCCCACATCAGACACCAAAGTGGCAGTGAGTTTTAGAACATTAACGTTCTGCATGATACTCCCAATTAGATTTGATGCATTTCTCGGTAAATTCACAGACAGAATGTTTCTATATACTTCATTCTACTTCATTCTACTGACAACATCATGAACTACATCATCAATAAAGATTAGTGAGTCTGTTCCAGAAGCAGTCATGCAACCCCAAGCCATGATGCTACCTCCACTGTACTTGACTGATGGGCCTATATATTTTGGATCATGGACAGATTCTTTCTTTTTCCACACTTTGGCCTTTTCATCACTTTTATTGAGTTTAATCTTGGATCCAGAATCTGTATCCTTGTAATCTTGGTTTCATCTCTGTATTTTTTGTGAACACAAATCTGGTTTTCTGATTTTTACTGCTGCAGAGTGGTTTTAATTTAGTGGTTATTCATCTATATATCTGCTGTTGAGATCTTATTTTGAAAATTGGTTATGATACTTTCACCTTTGTGTTGTGGAGGTTGTTTGGTTATGTTTTGGGGGTTTTCTTTACAGCTCTCACAATGTTTCTGTCATGCTGTTGTTTCCTTTGTCCAACCTGCTCGAGAAGCCATTGGTTACCAGCATTCAAAATTGTTTTATATGTTTGTGAAACACCTCTGATTTATTTGCCCACTTTTCTTAGCTTTAAAGTTACTTGCTTTACATATAATATTTTTCATGTTATACTGTATATGACAATTAATAACGTAAAATGTATAATAATATATTAATGTACTGTAATAATTAATATATTAATTTATAACAATTAAAACAGACAAATATCCTTTGCCAATCATGTGCAACATTCTTAAAACTATGCACAAAATGCTTATGTGAATTAATAGTTGTTATTTGGGGTCTTAATATGTCCCCTAGTTCTTATTGTGTGGCCCAGGATTGATTCAGAGAACTAATACATGCAGGAGAGGGGACTAACCCAGCCGCTGAGCGGTTAATTCTAAGTGCAGGTCTCAAGCCCAAATAAAATGGGAGGGTTGTGTCAGGAAGGTCATCAGGAATAAAACCTGTGCCAAATTAAATATGCCTCCCAGGGGATTCGTCGTGGCAAGCTTGAACAGGGAGAATCTGAAGGACTACAACTGCATTTGGGTGCTTAGTATATCAGGGCCTCCATGTGGCAAACTGCTTGTGACTGTTTTTCAGGCTATAAATAAAGAACTTAAGAAAGTTAGCCTTACTAAAAAAACAACAACACATAAATCCTCTATTTATTAAACAAGTTGTGACATGAAACTAATTATACTGCATGAGAGAGAGAAAAAACCCTCCGTCGTGGTGTCAGATATATCCAGTCATGAGAAATGCCACTCATTGGTGCTGAGTGTAACTCTTTCCTAATGCAAAGTGCAGCAGCATGTATGTGTTTACAAACTGCTGAAGTTCACCAAACCCATCTGTCACAACAGCAAGTCAGAATTGAAGAGTACAGATTTCATTTGATGCTTGAATACCCTTCTTCAAATGCACAAGGAATTAAGTTCTGTGCACTGTGGGCCTTCTAAATAAATATGGCAGTGGTGAGAGGCTGTTTGTCAAGATCCTCCAGAAAATTGCCCAATAAACTAGCAAAAAAAAGGGAATCAAGCTAATTTAATTTACCTAAGGCTCCAGCTCTAGGTATTGAGTGTCTGACAGTTAAGAACAGCACAGACATACCTCCTTTCATGTTTCCTTTGGATGAGGAGAAAGTGTTTTCATTTCTTCATAATGAGCTCGCAATAGAAGAAGACACTAGCTTTCATAAATAATAGGAATGATATAGAAGATTGGGCTGCATGGTGACTTAGTGGTTTGCACGTTTGCCTAACACCTCCAGGGTTGGGGGTTCGATTCCCGCCTCCGCCTTGTGTGTGTGGAGTTTACATGTTCTCCCCGTGCCTCGGGGGTTTCCTCCGGGTACTCCGGTTTCCTCCCCCGGTCCAAAGACATGCATGGTAGGTTGATAGACATCTCTGGAAAATTGTCCGTAGTGTGTGAGTGTGTGAGTGAATGAGAGTGTGTGTGTGCCCTGTGATGGGTTGGCACTCTGTCCAGGGTGTATCCTGCCTTGATGCCCGATGACGCCTGAGATAGGCACAGGCTCCCCGTGACCCGAGGTAGTTCAGATAAGCGGTAGAAAATGAATGAATTAATGAATATTATAGAAGATGCAATATAAACTTCTAAATCTTGCAGTAGGAAACCAGGCAGGAAAAGCCACACTGGATGTATAATTTTACAGTTTGCTGTTGTTTTTGTCCATCGGCTGTGCTTTTTGTGGGAGTCGGTGGTCACTATTACCATCCTATCAAGCACAGCGTTTATGCCAGATATCTTACTGTCACAAACCCTCCCATTTATCCAGGCTTGGGACCAACACTCAGAGTTAACCCCTCAGTGGCTGGGTTGGTTCAGGATCCAGGAATCAATCCCAGTCTGTGTTTGTGAGAGCACATCATTACACCAATATGGCACTAGCTATAAATCAATGTTTGAATGCGGTATGCCATGGCAGTATGCCATGCAGTGTGTATTTCCGGGATAGACTCCATATTCCACTGGAACCATGACCACATTAAGTGCTTAATGATACATGTCTGAATGAATACACAGTACAATATGTTCAATAAAAAATTAATGCAATCTATATACAGTAACTTTATACAACTAATAATGTTTTTTCCAGTATTATGGTTAAATAACCAATGCAGCACTTCAATGCAGCATTATACAAGTTTCTATGTTACTGTGACATAATGCAAATTTGGCCTCTAGTAACCCTTTTCATCCCCTCTTCAGTCTTTTTTCTATACACCACCCACTCTGTGTGTGAATACAGATTGCATTTAATATTTACCATGAGAAATGTGCATGCAGAACCTCCTCTTGACTTGAGATTAGAAGAGTTCCTTACAATATACAGTATTGTACTGTCACAATATATTTGGGAAAAAAATGACATGCATTCTGTCTCACCATGAAAGACACACACCTTCACCTGAATCTGACTGATCTGCACTGATGGATGTTACAAGGATCTGAGAAAAATAGTAAAATTCAAACGTGTTTAATTGCTATAAAAACTATCTTAGCCATGCCACAGGAGAACACTTTGTGTATTTCATGCTAAATTTGAATTCAGTGCAATTACATTGGTGGAATTTGCTAACATTTATTTCAGTGCAGATATGCAGGTGGAATTTCAGTCTGATTATAAAAGGAGGAATTGATCCCTCCTATGATTCAGGCTCCAAGCATTGTCAGGAAACATCATGTTATCCTCTACTCTTACATTTTGAATTCGTACAGCATTTGTATAGCAGTGGTAGCGGCAGGGTGGGAAAATGAGCTTCCTCGGAATAGCAGAACGTGTCTGAGACAAGTGTTCGAGCTGGAGGTGTCAGTGGAGCTTGAGAGTTGTTGAGAGGTCAGAAGGAGGGTGAGTTGCCTGGATTGGATCCATTTGTGGTGGTAATTTGGTCCAAAAGGAAAGCCGGGGTCCTTGGCAGCCTTGGATCAGATACATGGACTGATGCTATCAAATTCACAGAGGGAGTCTATCTGGAAAAAAAAACAAAACAAGAAACTGACAAACATCTTGGAAATAATGAGCCTATATATGTACCTATATTTACCGGATATATGTCTAGGTGCCCTTGACAAATTCATATCTTCTATGTTAACAAGGAACTGATCTGTAATCACTAGTTCACATACAAGTGCACTAGAACAACCGCAATCTCTAATTCCCATACATCTTTATTCGTGCTACATGTCATGAGACATTATTCCAAGAGTGAAATTCAAAAGGTAGGGCATTATTTTTTAAAGTGATGTATACTTTAATAACCAAGACACTGACAGGAGATGGATGGCATTGTTTACACAGAATTACATCATTCATATTTCAGAGTATGTGTGGGATCAGCCAAAGGCCAAGGAAGATGCACAAATTGAAAGGAGGAAATTGAAAATGCATTCAGACACTTTTTCCTCTACTATACACTATCCTGTATTATATACTGTATACTATATTAAATCTTTTGTACTCCAACCTGTTTCTGGGGCAGAAAAATATCTTGTTAGATGATGTGCTCAGATGGATATGATAAGAAATTTCTTCCCATAAAATTGGTAAAATTTCCATAAAAAGATTCTATTTCTAAACAAAGCCCGAATTCATTGTTAGAAAACTTAATTTATACAAGTTTCTAATTACTACCCTGAATTATATAGTGAGTATGATCAATTCACAAAGTATTAACATAAACAATTATGTTGTAAAGTCAAGGACAATGGTGGACAAGGATGTTGCTGTTGGTGGGAACTACAACTACAGTATGGGCCAGTTGTTCAAAGGTAAGCTGATCGGATTTTGGTTATCGGATTGGATCAAATCTTGAAAATGGGTTGTTCAAAAGGGAAAGAAGGAATCTGAAATCCGATTAGATTACGAAATCCAATCCTAGTTTTAATCTGGATCAAACCTTCAGTTTGTGTTGTTCAAAACTTGTCAATAGGATTTGGATAACTTTGATCCAAAAAAACAGGATTATCCTGATCCCAACAGGGGGTAGGATTTCAAGGTGGATTCCACGAGGAAAATGTAGTAAAAATTTAAAATGGGTCAAATAATACATTTGTAGCATTTAGTGTATATACTTTTATTGAAGAAAAACTTCAAAACAAAAGTTCAAATCCGCCTCCTAAAAGCAGAGCTTGTAAATGCTGGTCTCTCCTCCTCAGATGGAAAAAGAACTCTGAACATTCTTTTTGTTAACTATTGGACATTTAGCCATTTTCTTTTTTTAAGACGTTTTCAAAATATCCACAATGTATTTGTTAATGTATATTTATTTTTTATGACTCAGATGAGGGGTCATAAAAGAAATTATGAATGGAAGTGGATGTTTGTTATTTTTGGGTTTTGTCTCAAAATAAACAACTCTTACCATGTTGGCTCTTCTACCTGTTCTTTACATAGCTGGTAGCCCACGTTGTGATATGTTGTCCCATTTACCCACAGGTAATACGGATTTGGTAATCTTGAAAACGGTGTATCTGGATCAGGGTGATCCAATCCAAAGTTGCTTTGAAAAACTTTTTGAACAACTGGCCCTAGAAGATTTATATTATACGTGGATTAATATAATAGAAACATTAACTTATTTTTAAATGTATTGTATTTATCTCCAATGAGAAAGCATGAGGTGACTGAGGTGACTGTGGTGAGGAAAAACTCCCTTAGTTGATATTCAGAAGAAAACGTTATCCTCATTTTAAATGGAATGTTTTCCTCATTTGGTTGGCACTGAAAGGTGTGATTATTAATATACATTATAAATTGGGTTCATGTTAATGTTAATTATTAATGTTAATTATGTCCTTTTGAATTATTTAACCCTTGTATGTTGTTCGGGTCTGTGTTAGCCATATTCATAAACATCAATAGTTTTGAAAAACTTTTTCCCCAATTATAACTTGATTAAATTTTATTTTCTTTTTTTTTGATTACATTTTATTAAAAACAACAAAAAACAAGTAGCACTTTAATTAAAAAATGTGATGTAAAAAGATAAAGGGCAAATATTAACCATACATGCTGTTTATATTGCTTGTAATTGGGATGAAGGAAACATCTGTAGAGTATTTTAACATACAATTTTTTATTCTGTTGAATTAAAAACCAAAAAAAATGCAGCGGATCCACCAGACCCACCAACACTGGCTGAGTAACAAAGATACGAACAACATACAAGGGTTAAATTCAATTAGAATTTTTGCAGCGTACAAGCATCTAAACAGAATCCAGCCCAGTTTTAAATAGTGAGGTTAAAAATATATCCCTATACACTAGATTGCAGGCCAATTGTCCCTAAAATAACATAACATACAAAGGTCTAAACATCTTGATAGAATTCAAAATGAATAATAAACAAGCATTAAAAATGTAACTTCCATAAAAAATAAATAAATGAAAAAAACAAACAAAAAAAAAAACATTTTTATTACATTGTATATGACCGAGCAATTAAGGGTTAATGGCCTTGCTCAATGGCTTTACCACAAGGCTTCGACATCCCCCATGCTAATAGAGCAGCACTGCCAAATAAAGGTAACAGATCACCTCCAATTGCAAATGCTTAATCCTAACCTTAAGCACAAGATTTATGTGAAAAGAAAAATACAGGTCTTCCTAGTGGGAGGACAAAAAGAAACACAGCAACACAAAGTATGTAACCACATGACACGGAGATATGAGAGGTAAATTCTCATTAGATACTGACTGCCAAGCCCATACTGTAGCCTTATGGGATGCACTTATTTCCAGGGATTTCAGAACAGCGTAACAGATATTGTGTCATCGGGTAGGCGTGGCCTATTTGATAACGTAACCCTAACCCTAGCCGTAGTTTTTGGTTGTTTATTTGTTTTCGAGAATAGGTTAAATGTAAGATAATTAAGCATAATAGATATAAAATATAAAATATACCTGTTTGATTGTTTTGTCCTTCATTATCCATCGTAGGTATGCTCTTTTTTATTTTTTTTGGTGGGGGCATTTTTCCAAGACCTCCAGAAACACGCCCACTTTACGTCGTGGTAACGAAAGCCCTGGAATTTAGTGAATGCTGTAGCCTTATATACACTTTTATTGTTTTCTCCTTGAAAGTACAAAAGACAAGTGTGGATTGAGTTGCCTCATTTTTTTGTGACGTCAAAAGCAAGAAGTCAATGCGTGTAAGCCGCACACTTCACTGCGACTTAGTGAATAAAAGTCTTTTAAAGCCTGGAAGAGCAGAGTCATTTTCTGTTCATTTCTACTATTATTCTTGCCACTTCATATATAGGTTTAAATGTATGTAGCTTGTATCGTCACTTAACTCTGTTAACCAAAAATCTCTTTTCCTTGTGCTAATTGGATGCAGCTCAGTCCATTGGTCTGTTGGCATAGCCATCAATAATGGAGCCTAAACTAAATTTATCTGGGGATGAATGAATGAAGGAAAGAATGAATGATTTCCTGTTGGGAGGAAATACTTGGACAATTGATAAACAGTTATAACAGTGCATTTAGTATGTTGATTAATAATGATTAGTGCCAAACGACAGGAAGTAAAAAAAAAATTCTGCTTAGAAGCAGACTGGTGTTCTTCCTACCAGACTTCATTGCAGAATTTCAAATTCAAAGGGCTGGATGGTGATGGATGGAGAAGAGTATGCGTTATAGATTGAGTGAAGAGGAAGGACAGCTGAAATTTATTTTCCCTAATTTATGTCTTAACAGGGTACTTGTACTGCTGTCCCCACTGCGGTATAAATTATATAACACTAGCCATCTGTGACCTCTCTGGATCTAGTCGATCGTGTGTGTATGTGTGTGTTTGTGTGTATGTGTGTGTATGGGTGAGAGAGAGAAAGCAAGCGAGAGAGAGAGAGAGAGAAAGAGAGAGAGAGAGAGAGAGAGAGAGAGAGAGAGAGAGAGAGAGAGAGAGAGAGAGCAAAATGCAATTTTATTTGAGCCTGATTTTTGCTGTTGATTGAATGTACCTCATTGTGACCATGTATAATCCATCTGCTAGCCTCCCTTATTCTGTATCTCTGTCTGTCTGTCTGTCTGTCTCTCTGTCTGTCTGTCTGTCTCGTTGTCTCTCTCTCTTTCTCATTCTCACTATATATCCTTCTCCCATTATTTTCAAAAATGTAAAAGGTAACTATAAAGTATGAGTGTAATACACCGACACTACATTTATCTGAATATATGTTTAATATTCTAAATATCTTTATCTGCATTCAGATTGACCTGAAATGTGCATGGCCAAAAGACTCAAAAACACTTCTTACTGTACCTCCACACTCATCACACACACTATCAGAACATCGCAGCTTGCTGCAGATAGGGGCTGAGTAGCCTCAGACTGGTCAGAGTGAGGAACAAAAACGAGTTCAAACACGTCGAACATCGCAGCTTGCTGTTGGCATGTAACAAATGATCAAATCCTTATTCAAATCCTGTGGCATGTCATCTGAATTCGTGCTTCATTATAGATTATGCATGAGGAAAATATGACATGTATAAAGCAGTTAATATGGTTAATATCACAAATTTGCTCACAGTTTAAATACAGACCTAAAAATACAGTATAAAATCTTGAATATTAAATATGAAAATGTACTTTTTTTTTTGCTTAATGTACATTTCCTTTCTTTGATTTAAATATTCAAAAAACAAATCTTTTTATTCTTTTACTTGTATGAAAATACAATCCCAAATCTTCAGTGTGACTTTTTTACCCCACAATATATACTGTAGATGGCGATCAACATTACTTAGCTTTGTCAGTCCGGTCAGTCAGTTTATTCAAGTTGCATTTCAGTATTCTTTGCCTCCTTGGAGCATGTGGGTAATTAATTATTTAAGGTGGTGGGCTAGGCATGCTGCATAGATGCATATTACACTCACTTGCTGACTGGTTGTGCATTTTTCTATGCATTTGTTCCAAATATGAAAGGAGACATTTAGACAAAAAATGCTATTGAAGGTTTTATTTAATGATTTATGACACTCAAATATTTAATTGCAATTTGCAATTCAAAAAAAAAATCTAGTAACTAGTTTGTCAGTCTGAAATCATTTATTTTGACACTTTCATTGTTTTCATAGTTTATTTTTAACTATAGTTTTGGAAACATCTCTTCTGTCATGGTTTAATTGGGCATTAGCTGTTATCTACCAAAATCAATACAAGTAAGATCTCTTTTTGGAGTTCCAGGATCCTTGGTTTAATTTTGAGTTTAGGTTCCTGGGTGGAGTTTTGGTATATGTTTTCTATGTGTCTGTGTGGAGTTTCCTTTGGGTTGTCCAGTTATCTCCCACCTCCAAAAACATGCTAGTAGATGGATTGGCTACAATAAATTGCCATAGTTTGTGTGTGTGTGTGTGTGTGTGTGTGTGTGTGTGTGTGTGTGTGTGTGTGTGTGTGTGTGTGTGTGTGTGTGTGTGTGTGTGTGTATACAGTGTATGTGGTGCCCAGTGATTGTGCTTGCATTCAATGCAGAGTTTATTCTTGCCTCACTCTCACTGTTCCCAGGATAGGCTCCAGACCAAACAAACCTGACTGGAATCAAGCAAATATGGCATCTGATCTATGAATGAATGAGGATCATGTGAAGGATATCAAGAGCAGAAGTACAATAAGTAACTTTATGAATAGTAAACTAAACGCTATTTCACAGCCTGTTGTGGTGAAGGAGTTAATATAGTTCAGGGAACCTCAGAGCTATGTCACCAGGAGCTTAATGCACCCAGTAGGACCACCCTTGGTGAACAGGTACATAAAAGACTAAGTGAACCTGTCTGTATTCAGGTTACCGCAAAAAACCTAGAGGCAGGCTTATGGGTGGTGTCTGCAGATGAGTGTTTGGTGACAAGGCCACCTACATAAGCAGGTTGGACCAAACGGTGGCCACACCAACTAATCTAGTGGGCTCACCAAAAGGAGTATAAGTGGGAGGCAGGAGTACATACAGAGTATCTGACCTTAGTACAGCTTATCTGACCTTGACACCTTCTTTCACATTCTCAGACCTTCTCAGCGTGTTGACTAACAAAATTTACTAATGGATTATTTTGTGTTTTCTAGAACTACAATTTGGCAGAAACACTTAAACACCTCAATTCATTTTAAGATTTTTTGAACAGTTGCTTTGAACAAAAACTTCAGATAATGAGCAATAAAGTATATATTAATTAATTTAGAAAAGTGCTTTGCAAAAACTGGAGCTATAAAACCACAAACATTATTTTCATGTACAAAAGTGTATGATTTTTGGAGTTAAACAGTTACAATTCAAATATTACTGGTTATATTACTGGTTATATAACCATATCCATTACAACATCAAGTGAAATGCTTTTTTTCTGTCTGGTCTTTTTCTGTAAATATAGAATCCCATTAACAACCCACCAGATAAAGACATTTGCACACAAGAGAGTAAATGTCCATTGTCATCACTTTCAACTTTGACAGTGAGATTTATTTGCTGATTTATTTCTTATTCGATATATTCATTTTACTTACGTCCTTTTTGCAAATACAAATAAGTGCATTAAAACAAATGTGATTTGGTGATAATTTTTGTTTATTTTAGTTTGTGCATGTCACTGGCAATAAGTGGTGGGTTTGCCCAGTGTTACACATGTCTTCCATCCTATTTAAATCACCAGTAACAGAAGCTGCACTCTAGCCCCTTCATTCTAATACACTCCCTGACCTTGACTCACTGCCTCATGTGGAAATAGCGATAAAGCAACAAATTGATACTCCATTATACAAGCCTGATTCATCAGCAACCATTTTGCTTCTTATTCTGACCCTGATGTGAATTCATGAATGGTGAATTACTTTAGACAGAAATGGAACAACCACAGGCCTGAAGATATTATTGAGAAATCACCTCAAAGAGGATAAGGTGATTTGTGTCTGGGACTTTAAAGTCTGCCAAAGGTGAAAGCAACTGAAGGAAGAAAAATCCTTCGGTTTTTTATGCAGAAGAAAGAATCTATAGTCATCAAGGTTAAAGGGAGTTCAGTAAGATTTTACCAGCAATAATAAACAAGGCATCTTAAAAGGCTGTGGCAGCTGATTCTGAATACTATTGACTAAATGAAGAAGAAGAAGAAGAAGAAGAAGAAGAAGAAGAAGAAGAAGAAGAAGAAGAAGAAGAAGATGAAGAAGAAGAAGAAGAAGAAGAAGAAGAAGAAGAAGAAGAAGAAGAAGACGAAAAAATCTGGCCTACAACATGAAGGGTCACTGTATAGCCCTATAGCCCTGTCAAGTCTCTCTCTCTCTCTCTCTCTCTCTCTCTCTCTCTCTCTCTCTCTCTCTCTCTCTCTCTCTCTCTCTCTCTCTCTCTCTCTCTCTCTCTGCCACTCGCACAACCAGTTACTCTCTGCCCGTTTCCCTTCCTTGCCTTTCTCAGGTTAACCTTTATGACATTTATATGTGTATACCAATTACTTAGTACCCTTGCTTGAGCACTTGGTTTAATAGGCTGTGGCTCAAACTGTATGAGTGAAAAACCTTAAAATGGCACTGCTGTGTGGGTATTAGCAAAGACAGCTTTATTTACGCTGTATACATAAGAACAGGGATATAATTAGGGTTTATTCTTCAGCAGTCTGGAGATCCTTGTTCTGATAATTATGTTGGCAGTGGTTCATTAACCTGTATATGTAACCCTCTATCTGTATCCTGCATGGGAATGTTATCATTTTGTTCACCCGTGTTTCTGTTTCATAAAATGGCATTCAAAGCCATTAGCAAATCTTTCATTCTGCCAATATCACGGTCATGTAAATACGAATACAGCAAACTCACATACAATTCAAAAGGCAAAGCTGTTATCAATGATATTTGTTTATCATAGTTAGATATTTTTGTTATCATTATAATTTTTAGAGTTAACTCTGTCATTTAGATGAGTTATTGTAAATGCTTGTTGCTTATAGATTAATACTGGATAATTATCTTATAATTATGAATGAATGGAAATATATTTGGTGTAAGAACCTTACATGAGCTTTTGCTGTTCATACAGACTTCACACTCATAAAATTTGTCAGTTCTTCTGGTAATTTATTAATTTATTGATTCATTCATTAATTTATTAATTCATTCATTCATTCGTATTCATTCAATGTGATTAAAATGCAGAATAACCATCTACGGAACTATTTATGAGGGAAGTTCTGGATACTGAGCTATAATTTGTCAACAAAACTTTATTAACAGTGTCTGCATTGTTGAGATTTGTATTGTCTATTTGTTAATCAAACTCACCTTGGCTCATCTGGTCAAGTCAAGTCAATAAAAAAATATTAAAAATAAAATTAAAATTCATTCATAAACAAACAACTTGTGAGATATTTATAAAAATAGCATACAGATCATTCGAAATGCTTGGAATGCTGCAGTGTAATTGTGACATACAAATGCATCAGCTTACCATAGCTATAATTAGTATTTTAATTAGTTTTGGACATCAGACCATAACATTTGTAAGTGCTTTTTGAATATACCATTACAGATTTAATGCTTTATTTGCTCTTACAATAACCTCAACTCTCCTGGGAAGGTTTTACACAACATTTTGGATAATGGTTGTTTGTTTGATTCAGCTACAAGTGGATTATTGTGGTAAGGCAGTAATGGTAAGTGAGTAGGTTTGAGGTACAGTCTGCATTTTCAGCTGAGTGATGGAAAAGGTCATATACAGGCAAGTCAAATTCTTCCACTTCAGCCTTAGTAAACCTTAGTAAACTTCACATGCAATATAGAACATACAGTATGTGCACTGTTCGGTGCTGCTTTTGTGTAATGTCTTTTGTGTAATGTCTTGTATTGTTTGTTTGCATGGTCTTTTGTCCTGCACTGTCTTTTTGTCTTTTGTCTAGCATTGTTTGCACTACTTTCACAGATGCACTTTATGTGACTAGGACTGCCTTATTGTCCTTAGCTCAGGAAACGTACAGTAGCTGTCTTAGTCTTTGCGTATGTAGCACAATGGTCCTGGAGAAACGTTGTCTTATTTAACTGTGTACTGTAACAGGTATATATAGTTGAAATGACAATAAAAGCTTCTTGACTTAAGTTACATTGTCATATTTCAACATGTTTGGGCCTTTTAGTGTCATTGAAGGGAAATTGTAATGCTACAGTATCCACCACCAGCCACCAACACGATTATTGGGCATTTGATAAAGGTTTTTAATGCTTAATCCATTCAGGGGCACCGTATAATGCCTGACTCCAGCGTTTGAATATCTGCAATATAAAATGAATGTCAATGTATTTAATTTATACAGTATACAGTATGTGACCATTATGGCTGCTTCTGTTATTGATTTGCTGTTATTGAATATTATTGTCGTGTACGGCTTGGACTATTCCCTACCTGAACATCAGGGGGACATTCTGCCAGGCTTTGTTTTTGTCTTGTGTTCATCTGTGTTTGTCCCACACTATCCTTAATCCGGTCCCGCTTCTGCACACCTGTTCCTTGTGTCCCAATGATTGTTCTCCCTACATATATACAGTATACATGTTGTTTTGTGCTTGTAGTTTGCGGTTTGTTGAGTCCTTGTTTTTTTGTGTGTATTGGCTTGTCTTCATGTCTCCTGGTTTCTGATGTGTTCTGTTATTTCAGTTGCCTTGTGTTTGTAGTTTTTGCTATTTTTCTTAATAGAACCCCTTTTTGTTATCCCTGTATTTGGGTCTAATTGAAGACTCTAAGTGAAGGGCTCTGTGAAGACACCACATTCCCTGACAATTCAATTAAAAAAAGGGTACAATAAGGGGAAAATACATTGTACATTATTTTTTTCCAAAGTTTTCCAAAGTAGATGTTGTTCAGATTAAAAATGTTGCCTAATCATTAAGCTGTTCAAATGCTTACCCTGTTTTTGATTCAGACCAGTTTATAAAAGCTTGACACATTTGATGTAATGACTGTAAATTGAAAGTGAACCAGTGGCTTACATGCTCCATGAAATAGCAAGAGGACCGTGGCTGCAAAAAAGGGATAAAACAGAAACAAAACAAAAAACTCAGATTAAATTTGCATTATTAGAATTTTGAGACAATAAACAGTTACAGTATATTCGTTTTTTAGTCCAAACAGCTGGAATGTGGTAGCCTAGTGGTTAAGGTGTTGGGCTACCAATCGGAAGGTTGTGAGTTTGATTCCTACGCTGCCACTGCTGGGCCCCTGAGCAAGGCCCTTAACCCTTTTTAATTGTATAAAAATGAGATAAAATGATATGGATAGGGGCGTCTGCTAAATGTAATGAAGTAAGCAATAAACTCAGCAGAGAAACCCATTGTGAACCAAAGACATATTGATCCTACATGTTGAATATTTTCTTTGATATCTAAAAGACAAAATATTGGCATTTCAACAGAAAACATTCAACAGTATGATGTATTGTATGGTTGTGTACAACCACATAAACACACATATCTTACATATCTGTGTGACTGATCTTCAGTTTCAGTACAATGGAAAGTTTAGTTTATATTTAACTTTTGAGATAAAGTTAATAAAAAGATAAAGTTTATGTGATAGTTTTATTAGAACTGTATAATACAGAGCTTCTAAACAATTGTTGTAAGAAAAAGTTGAAAATGTAACATTGCTATGTAAAAAAAAGACTATGAGGAGTAGTAAACTGTAATAAATCTAACAAAAGCAATATGTGGGAGAGTTGTTTGATTATTAGTAGTCTCAGGTGCATTTTGTGCAGTTTTATAAGAAAGCTTTACTCAGCATCGTGGAGAAATTTTTCAGAGTCTCTGTTTGTCATGCTTAATAAGTTGTCTAAGACCTTTGCACTAAGCTGCATATGTTTTCACATCTGCACATTAGGCATACCTAATTCTTGTTTCGCTCATGTATCTTGGAAATAATGAGGTTGTTATAATGCCATTAGCTTAAAGTTTCCACAGTTTTTGTGGAAAAAAAGGTTTAACTCTTTTGAAATGTTGTTCGATTCAGCCGATGGAAATGCAATAAGCCGATCGAATCAGCAATAAGATTTCACAAACATCTTTTTTCCGTTTTAACTTTAGCACATCTGTCATGAATATTTTGGACACTTCTCTGCCAAGCCACCAGAGGGCAATCCGGTGTGTTTGAGCTTAAGTCTTCTTTAGTTAATTGTTGTTCACACTGGACATCATGTCACTTTATTTTACTCTGTTGTCATGTATCTGAACGTTCTGCATCGATTCTGAACCTCATCAGAATCGACGCATCCAGTGTGAACATCATTGAATCGGCTCTAGGCGACTTTCTCACCTACGCTTCTATTTTCTTTACCTAGTTTTCACACCTTTTTCTTCATCGTCTGTTTATAGTGGAGAGAAGAGCTGACTATATAATGCACTTGCAAAAAATAGTTTCAGATGTTCAGTGTGCATTCATTTGGACTTATGCCCTGTGTAATTTATTTTAATGATACAATCATTTGATCACAAATGGGTTCTGGGTGATAGACAGATAGATTGATGGATTGATTGGATAGATAGAGAGAAAGTTAGATAAGCAAGTGGAAATTATGCAATGACAATGTAGATATAACAAAGCTGATCATTTTTTGAATCTAAAAACCAAATCTACGCTTCTTTTTGAAATATTTATCAAAATTGTTGATGGAACGTGTTGAAATCTTTTTTGTTGTTGTCTTTGTTATTTTACATTAGCACATAAATTCTATATTCATATTTCAGATGTTTTGATTTTTTTTTTTTCTTTTGGCAAAAACAATGGCATTCACTTCACATGACATAATGTGACCTGTCAGTGACAAGGATCTAAAAAACAATAGATGGTTTTGCAATTAATGTAATCATGGTAGTCATCTGTTGGGAGTAGATAGGGATGCAAGTGTGATCCAGCACTTTCATTTCAATTTTAATTTCACCATATGCATGCTGATGGGCAATCCTTTTACTAAGCTCAAAAGTGCCCCCACTACTCTGTACTCTGCACAGGTTGCCAGCTGGAAGAGGGCGATGGCAATCTGCTCGCCATGACCAATGAATTGGCACAGCATCTCAAACGTGAGCTGTGACATTCTAAAATATTGAAGCCAAAGACTTTCTTTGAAGTGTCTCTTCACAACTAGGTCCCAGAACACCCTATTGTTCGGTCTCTTCCAGACCCATGGGCTTTGTCGCATAAGGGCAGTTACTTGAGGCCCTATCAGATAAGCAGCTGCTTGGTTCTGCTCTGGGTTGCTCTGATTTTTATGAAATTAAAATTACAGAAAGCTGTTCGGTTTTAATTAATTTTCTCTCTCTATTACAAGTAAAGGTGTGAGGAACATGTGGGTCACAAAAGGTACATAAGATTCTTATTCAATACAACAAAACTTTTTTTAATGATGATGCCTTCATGCTCTCAATTTTGTCAGTAAAAGGCGAATTGGATGCAAACAGACAAGATATTTCACTTTTTCCACTTTGTCAACAGAGCAGCACAAAAGGTGGTTAAAGACTGGGCTATTAAGGGGATTTCAACATCCATCATGGAATAAAAAAAAAAAATACTTACAGTATCCTTTCCTCCAGAAATGTTTACCTTCCCTCTGTTGCCCTTGTCATGAAATGAGGCCATTGTGTAGAAAACCACATGTCTGTGTGTAAATAGCTCTCTGGCTCTCACTTGATATGATTAGGCACTTGGAATATTACACCAAAGTTCATGACACAGTAATGCAATTTTCTGGTCAGTGTCTGTATTGTAGTTACACTGTTGATTATTAGAGTAGTGTTAGTTGTCCTCATCATCTCTATGCAGCCCGGTTCAGTAAATTTGATTTTAATCAATAGAATGCTAGGCCCAGATAACATATTCCAGTTACTGAGAAATTGCAGTTTTTATTAGATGAAATGAATCTCACTGAGAATTCTGAGAAGATTTTATTGTCATTTCAACCATATACCGCCGACACAGTACACAGTGAATTGAAACAATGTTCCTTCAGGACCTCTTTGCTATATAAAACACAGAGCTACATAAAACTACATAGAGCCAAATACACTACACAGTACTATCTAAAGTGCATGTGTGCAAATGTGTACACAATATAATAGTGTTCACAGTGCAGCAGCAACAGTACACAGTTCTGTAGTGACTAAGTGTGTATCTGTAGTGGTGTCAGTCCAGTCTAATGGCTTGGGGAAGAAACAGTTACACAGTCTGGTTGTGAGGGCCCGTATGCTTCAGTACCTTTTTCCAGACAGAGGAAGGGTGGAGAGTTTATGTGAGGAGTACATGGGATCATCCACATCCATGCTGCTGACTATGCAGATGTAGCACAATGACGTGGTTGCTCAGTGGTTAAGGTGTTGGACCAGTGATTGGAAAGTTTGAATTCCAGGTTCTTAACCCTCAATTGCTGTCCAGTAGCTCATTGAATTTGATGAAAGTATCTATCTATCTTCTCGTCTTCTCACTGGTCTTGCATTCTGAGATGAGACATTTTCTAAACCAGGCTTCTGCTCAGGACGGTCTCAATAGTCGTTGTCTAAAATGTATGATGTGGGAGACTTTCCTCAGCCTTCACACAAAATACAGGCTTTCTTGGTGATGGAGCTGGAAGTGAGGGTCTTCACCAGGAGAAAAACAAGAAATGATCTCCACAGAGGATCTGCTGATGTGCAGTGGGAAGTAAAAGAATGAAAATAATAACCAAAAATAGAGGTGTGAAGTGCTATTAAGGGAATTCCAAATATTTAGCTTGGAGCTTGGAATCGGTGACTGTAGTACTGGTTTAAACAGGAATGTTAGGAAGTGTTTTGTTTTTTATTTTTTTACTTGTATTAAAATCAATTAGGATGCCTAAGACCTTTGCACAGTGATATATATGTTTTCACAGGAGTAAGTTATTTGCTCAGGTTTTTTTCAGATTTTGTTGTTCTCTTTTAAGGGTGTATTCAGAGTTGGCAATTTAAATCAGCACCTTTACCAAAGGTAAAAAAATAAATAAATTTGCATTTGTTTTTGGTTTGCCCATGTTAAGCAATAAATTTATTTGCCATTTTACTTTTCTCTACAATGTTGATTAGACACTCAGGGCTTCAAGAATTTGTTACCTAGCCTACTGTTATGACTCAGCCCAGACTTTGGCCACGTGCATTTGTTTGTGTATGTTCCTTGTCACATGTCTGCCCTGCCCTTGTCTGCCCTGTCCTGTTTCCACGCCTGCTCCTAATTTTATCTGATTGCCTTGTGTATTTAACTGTGCCGTGTTTGGACAATGTTTGGCAATCTACTGTTCTCCTGTCCTGTCTTCAGTCCGTGTCTTGTTTCGTGTTCCCTTTTTTTATAAAACCCAGTTTTGTTTTGCTATCCTGCTTTTGGGTTCGCTTCCTTACCCCGCGTCATGACACCTACTAATGGGCAAAATGTTTAGAAACATTTTTTTTTTCTTCAAAGTAAATCATAATAGAAAACCTTATTCCACTCTCTGAGATGCCCCAAGTGCTTGTACTTAAGCCTCTAAAATTTAAAGCTGTTATCTTTAAACCACTGCAATTCTATGTAAAATTATTATAAAACATTTCAAACCTGAAGCCAACGGTGTTCTTGCTCATTTTGTATGTAAGTTTTGGCAATAAAATAATGTATTTGTTTGTCTGATAAGTTTGGGAGAGTCTGACAGCATGGAACACCAGTATACCTGTAAAAAGGGTTAAATATATAACAATAATTAAAGTTTGAGTTTGCTGAATGTTATCAAGTCAAATTACAATAAACACTTACTTCAACTGTAAATATCAGTCCTTAGTATTGTACAAAAATTCTAAATGTAAATGAAGTATAGCTACTTGAAAAAATGTCTGAGCTTTATGAACCAAAACTAGTAAATAATAATAATAAAAAAACTTCAAATGAATTCTTAGATATATTTAGGTAATTTATTGCAGTGAATATTAAAATATCCAAGCCTGGTGGTTGTAGAGGACCTTTACCTGATGAGAGACAGGGACAACAAATATAACACCTAAAAGGTTTTTTGGCATCATAAAGCAAACCGTTGCTCTGTCTCTTTTCATTCAAAGATGTGATGCATTTCCATTAAAGCCTTTTTCAGACAGATATTCATGAAGATTTGTTTTTTTTAATGCTCAATGCGAATGTTTACTACTCAAACTTCAAAGTGCAGATTTTTACTGACACCATTTAGTTCCCTAATTAATTCCCACTAACAAGTTTGTAAATACATGCTGTGCTGAATGAATCATTTCAAAAAAAATAATTTGCTTTCCCAAATGTTTTAACTTGAGATATTTTTTCCTCCCTTGCTCTGTCTGTTTGGGGGATTTTTCTTTTTTACTCTGTCTCTTTTTTCTTTTTTTTTCTCTTTTGTCTGCTGTTTGTATGTGTGCATGTGTTAGAGAATGTACGTGTAAGCTGTAAGCAATTTACAGGAATTTGTGTGATGCATTATCTTTCAAGAGACGAGTGTTCATGCAAAACACGAGCAGCAATAACTGCTTAAGAGAATTCAGGGTTTTTATTTATCTTCTGTGTGAATAGGAAATGGAAAAGAAAGTACAAGGTGAATGTTCCATGCAGAGTTTGGTTTGGTGGACAAGATTTAATATGAGCTTTGACTGGAGAGTTAGAGAGGGAAGTTACAGAATGTTCCAGAGCAAACAACACATTTTACTCTGTATGCTTTGTCTCTGTCGTCCCCTCTAGTTCTTTTCTCTCGTTCTGGTTGCTGTTGCCAATGTTCCAGAGATGGATGAGTCTAATTTTATCACTCTACTAAGTTCTTAAAATAAATATCAAAATGAACATCCTTTTCATCTCAGGCCACAAAGGCTGTACATCCCCCCATTGATTTTATTATTATTATTATACACATGCCTGTTTTGTACTTTGTAATTGTAAATTTTTATGTTTTCTCTTCATTTTAATATTTCAACTTTACTATCTCACCTGTTCAATAGAATAGGAGGGTAAGTAGGTCATTATTTCTAAGCAGCAGGGACTAGAGAGAGTACCTCAAAGCAAGATTGTAGGGTTAGCACACTAATGTTGGGTAGATCACTGTGGCATCTTACTCTTTACTCAGTGTACCCGCTCTGGGGAAGGTTATGTTTTTATCCTTCTTATTAAGACGACAAAGCCTTTAATTAATGCCACATATACATTACAGCAGTATAATTTTATTTACATATCCCAGATTTGGACTTTAGGGTCAGAGAGGGTGCTGCTCATGGGCCTGACAGTGGCACTTTGGTGGTGCTGGGGCTTGAACCCCAAATTACCAATCAACAACTTTAACAAGGGCCTTAAACACTTAAACCAGCACTGCTCCCCTAATTTGAAGCTAACCACAATGGGGCAGTCGTGGCCTAAGAGTCTGACTCGTAACCCGAAGGTTGTGGGTTCGAGTCTCGGGCCGGCCACGACTGAGGTGCCCTTGAGCAAGGCACCAAACCCCCCCAAACCCGCCGCAGCATAAATGGCTGCCCACTGCTCCGGGTGTGTGTTCACGGTGTGGGCGTGTGTTCACTGCTGTGTGTGTGCACTTTGGATGGGTTAAATGCAGAGAACTAATTCTGAGTATGGGTCACCGTACTTAGCCGTATGTCACATCACATCTAAGTGTTTATGAAGCTCTTCTCCTTTCCAGTCAGATAGTCAGGTATTATGATTGTGCCACCTTTCCTCAAGGATCCAATGGAGTTTGGTGTTAATGTTATGATAGGATCTCTGGAGTTTTCAGGAAGTGGTAGCATCTGTTATAGACATATGTTTATGAATATGTTATATGGTTTAATATATCTGTATTGGAGCTTACTAGGTTTTTCCCAGATTAACTGCTGCATTAGAATACACAGAAATCATTATTAGAGCTTTCCTCTAGGAAGGAAGTCAGTGGATATCATTAATGTTCAGATAGTCTATTTAATTGTAGTAATTGTCTAGTAGTAACTGGACATTAACCGAACATGAATTTAGAACCTCTGATGACCTTTTTCCCTGCATACATCACCTGTGGTTAGTCCCATATTACCAGCATAAAGGGGAAATGGCTTGGTTTGTTTCTTGGAGATATGATTTACCAGCAACAAGTACCATTTGACTTTATTCAAAGCCACGGCCTGCACCCCAGGGTCAATTATGTGGTTCATGCAAAAACAAGGGGTAGGATAGAAATAACCCATGGGATTCTCAAGTCACAATTCAATTGTTTAAGACTGGCTAGTGTCGACTCTGCCAAGACACATGACATAACACAGTGGTGCATGGTTGAGCCATGATTAGGAAGGCGATTAGGAAGCGTTAACCAATCAGAGGACAGGGCTGTGAGAAAGGCCACTGTAAAACAGTTCAGTGACAGTCAAATCAGTGAACACAATCTATATTTAACTCTAAATTTAGTGATTTGTCTTTGCACAGATACACTGGAATTATGTGAGAAGTACATTAAAACCATGTCAACATGGTAAAGCTCTATTACTTACAATACTCCAGCTGTTCAACGTATAGTAAATTATAGTTCATTTGCAGTAGTTTATAGTATAGTACATGTCTTTTAATAGACTCCTAGGGTCCTTTTACATAGCAGGTCTATTAGGGACCCTTTGAAAAGGGAAGCTGGTACCCTGTCTGATTAAAAATGTAAACACTAGAAAGACCTTGGATTTTTTCACACTTTGTGTAGAGCACTGTGGCAGTTTAGGATAAAATCAGCGATGGTGCTTAATTCTGATTTGCTCCTTAGAGCACATAAATAATTATATTCTTTTGCCCCACCAGTTTTGATTATCTACACTGTGTTCAAAATGACCTTCTATCAATGGATTGAATGCACCTTGTGTGAGCTGGCCAATTCTTCAGCCAGTGTTTTATGGAATAAAAACACTGTCACAAATGTTTTGAATTTCGATTATTATTGACAGTGTTTTTATACCATCGTGTTTAAACTGGAAGTGGAGACTGACTGTATTTTTTATTTTTCATTCTTTCTCCTATTACAGTATTTTCCGCACCATAAAGCGCACCGGATTATAAGGCGCAGTCTCAATTACGGGCTCTATTTCTGTACTTAACCCATACATAAGGCGCACCGTATTATAAGGCACATGCTAAAACCTACGGTCTAAAAAAAAGGTAATAGAAGCAAAACAGTGAGTTTAGTTGAATTTTATTCTACTATTTAACAACACACACATATTTTTTTTAATCTTCTCCCATAAATCCATCAAAGTCCTCATCTACTGTGTTTTCTTAACGTGGCGCAGTACATTTTCTTGCTTCCTCCACTTCCGAACCATATATACATTGATGTTGAATACTTTCAGCTGCTCTATTCACATTTACAACCATGTAACTGATAGCCTGTAGTTTGAATTGTGCCTCGTAAGCATTTGATTTTTATTGGCGGATGGCAAACCAACTTAAGCTGCACTTACCGCCACCTACTGGACTGGAGTGTGGAGCGCATAATGGTTAGGAAGAAACAAATGTTGTTTTGCAACATACCGGTAGTATACCTACCAGAGGCGTGGCGAAGGTAAGCGTACGTACTGTACGTATTACGTAATGTTCTCTGATTGGTTTATCGCTGCCAGTGTACTGTACGTGGTGTATGTATTATGCCCCTATGTCAGCGGGAAATGTTCGGACAGTCAATGAAGCGCTTACCAAAGTCGCACAACAACATTTTTACAGATTTTTGGAACTCGGTGCACACACAAGGCGCACCGGATTATTAGGCGCATGGCCGATTTTTGAGAAAATACTGTAGCTATAAAAAAGAAAAGATTAATAACGTAATCTTTTAGACAAGTAAAGTAGCCACCTATGCATTATATATTTTATTTTTAATTTTTTTTCTGGGACCAGGAACAACTAATACCATTGGGAGTGCAGTGGAAATTTGCATTATTATTTACATCCTGTCTGCATGAATTGAAATTAAATTGTGTTTTACAACTTAGTGTCATGTGAATGCTGGAATCGACAATTAGATAGGGCAATGACACCACGCAGCCTGCAAAGATGGTCGTCAAGGACTCCCAGGAAGCGCGCACACACACACACACACACACACACACACACACACACACACACACACACACACACACACACACACACACACACACACACACACACATACACACAGAACTAATTACTGATCACCATCACTTGGACTTAGCCAGAGTATTTAAGGGCTCTCATTCCACTCACTCAACGCTGTGTACACACGGTTTTTGTACCAGTTGTTATGGAGCGATTTTTACTGTTCATCATATCATTCTTTCTTTTTTTAATCCTGTTCTGGTTTTCTCATTTCCTGCCCTTCCTGCATTCCCTATTTTCTCATTCTCCTACTTTTACACATTTCCTGACTATTTCCTCTGTGGGTAAGCATTATAAATAAAGCTGTTGTGGCAGCAGTGACAGTATTGCTTATTTGCTGTTATTGCATATTTTACTCCTTTAAAATAATCCATTGTAATGGTTTGTTTTTATGCTGTAAACAGTACAGCATTTAACCAATGCTTAACTTCTTCAGCTTTCCCAACCACCATTTGAGACATAATCAGCAAAGCCTGACTTAAGTTAATGATTTAACTTAATAACCCACATTGTAATGCCAGTTGTTGAATTAAATTAAAATGTTATACCTCCTCATTCCAGATTGTGAAAGTTTGGTTAAATGAACCCAGCTACCATATTGCACAACACAACCTGTAGGAATTAATTTAGAAACAAGAAACTCTTACACATACTAACTCCATATTAAATATAAGACATTGCTCTGTTGGCAGATTTTGAGTGTTACAGAGCCCTAAAATACACATACAAAGTATACCTGTAAAGATCTGCAGAAATCGCATGATGCAATCATGTACACAAGGACCAGAATCTCATGAGAATATTTCCATGTGGATTCCATGCCATAAAGAATTAAAGGTGTATTGCGAGCCATACCCAGTAATAGTATAGCTTTTGTAATAATGTGTTCAGTGGGTGAATATATTCTTCTGAAGGGCTCCAGATTTCTGTAATTCCTGCAAATGTTTGCTAATTTGTTCAAAGTAATCTGAGTTATGACTGTTTGTACTAAATATGTCTTTTAAATCATTTTGTCTGACAGTAGTTGATATCAGTTCCAGATTGCTTTAACGACTCATGAAAGTTAAAGGTTAAATTTGGCTTGTCATTGTTTTCTCACATTATACCAATCAGGAGCTGATTAAAATTACTGCTTATTTTAGGGCTTACTTCTAAAAAAATACTGTAAATGATGAGATGAGAATGAATGGGATCTAGGACTTTATGATACTAAGGTTGTGAACCTTATGATACACATACATGGGAGGGCTTCTTGTTCTAATTTTGAAGGGCACACTAACTCAAAATAGTGGTCAACCTCTCTCTGTCTTTGGTAAGTGTCTCTCTGATTGGCATGACATTAGCAGAAACTCAGCACATAGTTCAAATGCAAAAAATAGTTTTTTTTTTATCTTTAAAGACCTGCATGAATAACCTTGGTCAAGGTTCATCCATCATCAGCGTAGGAGTAGCAGCTTATTTCGTTTGATTAGAAAGGTACACTGACTGAGTGTAAAAACTCACAGTAGTGGCAGTGTAATTTGATTAACCTGTTGAAGTGATACAGACAGCAAACCTAGTTCAAGTCATTTTCAAAGCCTTGATCTCTCTCTCTCTCTCTCTCTCTCTCTCTCTCTCTCTCTCTCTCTCTCTCTCTCTCTCTCTCTCTCTCTCTCTCTCTCTCTATCTTAACTCAGTGCCATAGCATTGATTGCATGCTAGATTACATTCAACATTTGACAGCCCCACTTCTTCTACATTTGATTTCTCATTAATAAGACAATACATATCTGAAAAATTGTGAATGAGAAAAGCTTATGGTATTGTTTTTAATCTTACCATTATCCCTTACATTTGTCAGAAATCAGCATGGTATACAACTGCTAAAATCTGTCAGGAATCATGAAAATAAAGGGGATAAAAGAGATAGAAATATTGACATACATTGAAAGTACTTTAAGGTTTCTATTAAGGTTTAAAATGTGACTTTATGACACTAGAACATCCTTTATGCGGCACTGAAAAAATCTACTACACTCCCATGGCCCCAGTAAGGAGTTAAACCCCAACCCCGACTAGCAGAAGAACTGCTATATATCCCTGTGTCTTTCTTTTGTAAAAGGTATATAGCAAGTGTTTGTAAACCATAATGGAAATGGCCAGGTTAGAGTTTTCACAAAGCTGAAAGTCCTCGAGATTAAATCAAACGACAAGAACCTATTCAAGCTCACTGCATAACTTTTGGTGGAGAAAATGCCACTCTGTATCAGACTGAGATAGACTTATTGAGTGTTTGTGTTCAGAATGCATTAGAGCTTGAGTTAGGACTGGTGGGAACTGAAATAGCCATTCTAGGAGTTCCTGGAGGATTGGGCATGTGTGACACTGGATGGATGTCAATATTTGCACAATATTTAAACTCCAGCACTTGCATTTAAATTAGAAAACAAATGCAGGTTATATAGATTCTTAGGTTGAGTTTTTGCCCTCCCCATTCAGATTATGCAAAAGTTTACAGATTTAACAATCAATGTTTTTCAGCAGACTCTAGACCACTGCCTTTAAACACCAGCACAAGTATTGAACACAGAAAAAAATGACAATATAGAAAATGCTAAACTTTTACTTACAAATATAAGATGTAACGATTTAAAAATTAAAAATCTAGACTTTTAGGATGATATATGAATGAGAATATCGCTTGAAATTGTTTGAATGGTCAGTGCTTTAAAATAAGCCTAGTAATAGTTGGGTATAATGATGACATGACATGAAGATTACATTAATCACCGAAATCTTGGTTTAATTCAATAGGATGGCTTCCAACCTTGCAGTATCTTATAACTTATTATCCTGATTACTTATTTTTTTCCAACACATTCAGTTCATTATGTGCAAACGTGATGTTGCCATAAGAGACTATATTATGCTTTTAGTTTAATAATGCAAATAATTGTGTTCTTCTGTACATAACACGTGACCGTGGTTTGAGTTACATCCTTACTGAACATTAATTTATTATACTACTGTGCTGACAGCTCACTCCAAATAAATGTCCATAATTTTATCCATAAAAAAAATCAGTCCATTATATAAGCCATGACTCAGATGAGCACAATCTCCCTTCGTCTGGAAACAAAACTTACCACTGACTTACGTATAATATTACATTTCCCTCTTTAATATTAGCCTAAAATGTCATACCATATAATGTATTTACATTCTGAATGATCAATCTGAATATGATACTGTACATTGTGATTACTTCAAGCTTAATACTGATCAGAGCCTGATATTGCACAAGAAAAATGCATTGACGTGCATAAATGAAACAATTGAAACTTCGGTAATCTCCACGCTTGTATAACTTTGCCATAACAGACCGAAATCTGTAGTTATGTCTGTATGTCTGAATACCAATGTGGGCAATTTCCTTATTAAAACAACACTAGGCGCATTAACCTAACACTGGATGTGGCCCATGGAGCTGTGTGAAACAGCCTGTGACATGGGATGGCATCGTGCTGGGAGTCAGTAAGCTTGTTTCAAAGGAAAATTGTAACATACAGTAGGAGCTAAAAGCTCAGTTAGTTAGTGGCATTAAAATATGAAGTAATTAAACTTTAACGAAAAAGCTACAAATCGAAAGCTGAGATTCTCGCTCTGTTAGGTCAATCATATACATGCATAAGCTAGGAAAAGTAATATGCAGTGATATCCTTAGAGTGTGCTAATGTGGGAAATTCACATAAATGTGGCTTCTAAGCAGATAAAAATCGACTTATATGGCATAGGAACTTTAGTACTACAGTGACTGAGTACTTGTGAAGACCTTCCACAGCACAATAAATAAATAAAAATAGAAAAAAGTATAAGCAGGTAATAAATCATATAAAATCAGATATAATATGATTTACTGACTTGTCTCTTTTGTCTCTTTTATGTCAGGTCAGTGTATTATGTTTTTGTAAAGCTGTCATCACATAGTTGATTATTTGGGGAGATGTAAAAAATGAATATGAGGCACCTGTTAAAAGCTGAATACAAGAACACACAGTTGTTGTTCTTGTATGGAAGGTTTTGCCTTTATGAAAAAAATGTTCATAAATAGTTTTTCTTAGCTAATGTAAATTATTTTCTACCATAAAAAAGCTTTTTATCTCGTCGGAATCTCTCAAGGTTTTTCCTCATTCACAGTGACAGCTTGCTTTGTCATGTTTTCAAACAAATTTTATGTAAATCTAACCAGTGAACTTCAAATATAAAATATGAAATGAAAATTCTTTGAAGTCGTATGCTGCCTACCAAACAGCCCAGACTTTATGCCATATAAATATTTGGTTTTCTAAGTAGTCTCAATCCATAAAGTGTGTTCTGGTGTGCTGTAATAGGAAAATAATCAATAGTAGGGTATTGAGATGCCACACAAAGTTGTTTATTTCCCTATAACAGTGTGCCCTACAGGGCTTTCTTTACACATCGGTTTAACAATCATATTGGTTTATCACAGATGTTCAACAATGAAACTGAAACAAAACCAAAAACCTAGTTTTAGTGTAGGGATCCTTTTGCAGTCAACACAGCATCGGCTCGTCTTGGGAATGACAGATCCAAGTCTGGCACAGTGGCCAGAGGGATTTTGATCCATTTTTCTTGCAGAACAGTGGCCAGATTATAATGGAGGAAAACAGATTTGCTTTTCCGAAACAGCCCAAAATGGCTCAATATAATTCAGACCTAGTGACTGTGCAGTACAATGATAGATTTCCAACCTCACTTTCATGTTCATTAAAATACTCATTAAATTCACCAGTCTTGCTGTGTGCATTGCTGAATTATTATCCTGATACATGGCACCACCTTTAGTATACAATGTTTGAATCCCTGGGTGCAAATGGTCCTCCGGAATGGTTTGGCAGTCCCATCTAGCACAAATAGTGGGCTTAGGAAATGCCATGATATTGCAACTCAAACCATCACTTATCCACTGCCTTGCTTTGCCACTATACAGTATTTCTCCTGGACGTGGCAAAGACAGTGAAGGTGGACTCATCTGAGAACAATACATGCTTTACTGTACATTGTTCACAGCCAAAGATTTGCCAACATTGAACCAATTCACCCTTAACACAAATACTTCACTATAGAATGTGAAATCATTGAAGATTGGGAACTAAGCCATGCACATTGGGAACTAAGCCATGCACATTTAGGCGTGAATCCGCCAACACTATATTGGCCAGTATTTCAGTTTTATTGTGTAATTATCTTTGTTTGAAATTACATTTGCGTGGAATGTTAGTGACACAAGCTAGTGCCTGTTATCACTTATGTTATAGATATGCTTTTTTAAATCCTTGCATTAAAACAAAAAAAAAAAATAGCTCTCCCCCAGTACTTTCCTTTGACTGTATTTGTCTCTGACTGTTACAAAGTGACTCCAGTCTTAACAACAAAAAAGAACTGTTAAAAATCTCCTTACTGAAAGCTTTAGCACACATCACTGATAACACATTATTATTATTTTTTGTGTGTATACTGACAGTCTACAATACATTTCCCAATGCAATGTGTCTATAAAATGTGAGGAACATATTAAAAAGAGTGATTCGTTTTAAACCTGCGATTAAATTCGGACCTATGAGAAGCATTCAAATGCTCAGAATGTGGTATAATGTATTAAGTACATTAACAGCAAAGTTAAAAATAATTATACTTTTATACAATTATGTTATACAACAATTATATAGGTTACAGTTAACATTTATTAGAGAACAACATCTGTAAACATATTTATTACACATAATCTTTTGATTTCTGTGTATTTATGCTTCATGTGTGACAGATTTTTTTTTACGGGTGTGAGTAAAATGTGGTTTTTTTTTTAAGGTCACATTTCAATTTCAAATTGAGGACAAGTGCCACACACAGACACACAACACACATGGCAGTGATATGTTAGGGAACTGCCCTAATGACAGATGTCCACTCATTAGCCATGGTGTGCTGAAAACAATATGTCCCAGTAGCAAACTGCTACCATTAGCTATTAAGCAAATCACACCCATGGCAGAGGTTAACATTTAGTCTGGTGAATGAGTATGTATTTTTCTTCAAATTCGATTTGAAGAAGGAATCAGTAGAGAACGAGGTCCACTGTAGAATCTAAGCTATACATTGTGATCTAAGCTTTTTTTTTTAATTAGATGATAAAATGAAGTAATAAACAAACTAATATATATTTGTCAGGCCTGTTGAAAAAACTTTTTTATTAATTATTCTGATACATTTTCTCTACATCCATAGATATCTTTTTTTTTTTAATCAGATCAGAATTCTATTAGTGTGGAAAATTAAGTAAAAAAGTTCCACCTGAAATTTTGGTAAATGTCTGAACTTGGGATTAATTCTGCAGTTTTTACATAAAAGCTGATTATATTTAAGCTCACCTACAATTTTGAGGATTAAACATAATTGCAATTTATTCATTCATATAATAAATGCAAAGCCTGATTGATGTGTCTCAAGTAGCTGTGGGAGCATCTTTAAAGTTTTTGTATATTACTGTCTCCGATTTAGAAAATATAATTACTGTTATTAAGATGTTTCAGATATATTACCAGAAATAGCTAGTAAAACATGCATACAAGAAAAAAGTTCTTTCTAGCAAATGGGGTAGTCTTGGTCTCAGCTTCAGATGCTCCACCCACATATCACATGTTTACTGCATAGTTTGTTGAATACATTGGCTAGGAAAAGAAAAACTCCCTGAGATGATATGAGGAAGAAACCTTGAAAGGAACCAGGCTCAGAAGGGAACCCATCCTCATTTGGGTGACACTGGACAGTAAATAATGTAAATGTAAATAATGTCATTTCTACAACAGTTTACAATAATGTGACCAAGAGCTCCTGAGGAACTAATGGGTCAGCGCAGACTCTGAGTTCAAAATGGACCCAGCACTAATTCCTTCCTGTCAAAGTCGTCAAATGATTGCTGATAAAGACCAGACCATACATCTGACTGACACAACATTGGTTCAAGGCATGACAATCTCCAGGTGGCTCCATCCACAGACACGAGGGCTTCCTGGGATAAAAAAGCATCCCACCACTCCACAGTCTGCAAACCTGAGTGACTTGCAAGGGTGGTAAGGTGGTAAAGATGTCCATCTTCCCATGTAAGATGGACATCTTACCATGTCCATCTTACATGGTAAGATGGACAGCATCCAGACATCCCAATTAACCAAACACTATCCCCTTGAACCGTCCAGATCTCTGGAACACCGAACATTACCTTATTTTGTTTAGAGTAGTCACCATTTAGATCTAAAGGGGGCACGGTGGCTTAGTGGTTAGCACGTTTGCCTCACACCTCCATGGTTGGGGGGGTCGATTCCTGCCTCCGCCTTGTGTGTGTGGAGTTTGCATGTTCTCCCCGTGCCTCGGGGGTTTCCTCCGGGTACTCTGGTTTCCTCCCCTGGTCGAAAGACATGCATGGTAGGTTGACTGGCATCTCTGGAAAATTGTCTGTAATGTGTGTGTGAGTGAATGAGAGTGTGTGTGCCCTGCGATGGGTTGGCACTCCATCCAGGGTGTATCCTGCCTTGAAGCACAAAGACGCCTGAGGCTCCCTGTGACCCGAGAAGTTTAACACCGACAACATTTTCTAGCCTATCAAGTAAAATAGCATGGTCAATGGTATCAGAAGGTGCACTAAGATCAAGCAACACCAGCATCGAGACACAACCCTGATAAGAGGCCAGTAATAGGTCATTTGCCACTTTAACCAGTGCTGCCTCTGTGCTATGGCCTTAATCCTGACTTAAACATTTCACAAATATTATTTCTATGTAGGTATGAGCATAACTACTGTGCTACAACCTTTTCTAGGATCTTGGAGATAAAGGGGAGGTTTGATATTGGCCTATAGTTGGACAGATGGCTTTGGTCGAGGTCAGGTTTTTTAATCAAAGGTTTGATATCTGCTAGCTTAAAAGATTTTGGCACATAGCCAGTGCTAAGGGAAGAATTTATTATTTTTAGAATGGGTTGGAGAGCTACTGGCAATATCTGTTTAAAGAAACATGTGGGTAAGTGATCCAACTTGCAGGTTCATAATTTTAAAGAAGAAATCATTGAAATTAAGTCAGTCTCTTGAAGGGGAATAAAATTGTCTAAGTAGTGCTCAAAATCAGAAATATTATCTATGGCATTATCTATCAAATTATTTGGTATTAAATTAATGGTCAGAATTTTTTGCCTGATGTTATCAGTTTTTCCATTGAAATATTTCATGAAGTCTTTACTGTTCCAAATACAGTAGATGGTGTGCGCTTTTCAACAGTGTTTTTCTTCATTTAGGCTGGAGAAATACACCGATCCAGCAGCACTAAGAGATTTTTTGTAGCTATGAAGGCTTTCCTTCCATGCTAATCAAAGTACTGATCATTTAGTTTGATGCCATTTACGTTCTAATGGCCTAGCTGATTGTTTTAAAGTCCATGTGTTGTCATTGTGCCAGGGTGCAAGTTTTTTCTCTTTAATTACTTTTCTTTTAAGTGGAGCTACAATATCTAGGGTATAGTGAAAAACTGACTAAATATTCAGTCAGATGATCAAGTTCTGTGGGGTCAAATGGCGATTTAATCTCAGATGATAATTCTAGAAGACTGTTGATAAATCTCTCTGCAGTAGCAGATGTAAATGAAGTGACCTGGCAAATTGCAAATATCGTGTCCAATTTAAACAATCCGATCATACACTTATCACAAGTAAAATTAACACTTATGACAAAGGAAGAATTAATAAACATTATGCAGCTTATATGTTGGACAACCTGAAGGTTTGAAATACTTAATGGTTATGTGCCTTTGTCTTAAATCAGATAAGAATATTAAAAAGATCCGAAGAGCATTTCTTTCACTAACTGTTTGAAGACAGGAAACAAAAAAAAATCTCCAGAAGAAGAGGAATAAAATGAACTGCAACAGAAAAGTAAAGAATTTAATAAACAAAAGCGAGAACATAACATTTTAACCAAAAAGAGAAAATGCAAAACAGTATAATTTAAACACCAAGACAGGCACAAAACCTGCGGCAAACAATCCAAACACTTAGTAGATTAGTGGCTAATGGGTTGCCAAAACTATATTTACTATATTACAGTGTTGCAGTAATTTTAGGAAGTTTAGGAAGAAGAACAATGCTCATTCTTTAATATTTTTTGTTGGGCAACAGCTAAACAGGCAAATGTATTATTTAATCTATGGCTAATTATAAACAAGAATTAGCTAAAAAATTAAAGGTTTCATTGACATGGTTGAATCGTATCATATGTTTCATTGAAATGGTAAAGCTTTCTTTAAGGAGGCATCTATAGTGGTATGCAAAAGTTTAGGAACCCCTGACAATTTCCATGATTTTCATTTATAAATATTTGGGTGTTTGGATCAGCAATTTCATTTTGATCTATCAAATAACTGAAGGACACAGTAATATTTCAGTAGTGAAATGAGGTTTATTGGATTGACAGAAAATGTGCAATATGCATCAAAACGAAATTAGACAGGTGCATAAATTTGGGCACCCCAACAGAAAAATCACATCAATATGAAATTGTCAGGGGTTCCTAAACTTTTGCATATGATTGTATTTATATTTATAGCTAAGGACATAACTATCTCTAAGCATAAAAATAGCTAACTCTCAACTTTTCTGCACCAAAAAACACCATCTGAAAAGGTTTAAAGCCAATTCATCAAGTATGAATATTGCTTAAAACCAAATTGTAGCATAGACAATATACGATCACATTTAGATAATGACATGCCCACATATAAGCTCTATGTGGCATAAAAAGGTTAAAATGCAAATCTCTGGCAACAGAACAAAAAGGTTTCCCTAAACATACTGTTTTTTGGGATACATTGAATGCATGCATCATGACTCTTTTGTCATCTGGAACCTGGGTGACGTAATACATTTCCCGAAGAGCTGAGTCACTGTCTGTCTTCGAACGACGTGTGAAAACCTCCCTCTTCCTGAAATATCAAACTAGTACTTATATTTTAATAATAATAATAATACTATTAATAATAATAATGTCTGTGTTCTTTTCTAACAGAGTGTTAGACTGATGGTATTCTTAATCTGTGACCCAGTATCGATTTACTCCTTGACTTCAAAAGCTCTTCTGTAAGTTGCTTTGGTTAAGTCCAGATATACTGCGCAACTATAACAAGCTGTCAATCAGTGAAAATCGAAATGAACAACCAACAGTTTCCTTTCCTTTCGTGTCAGTATTAATCATGCAGTATTTTTCTGCTTAAATTCTGTGATGTCTGGCTGTCAGTTCATAATCTATTAAGAGAATTTGTCATTAAACCCTTTTTTTTTCCAACATATCTGTTGGTGCTTTGTCAACTGCCCTGGCAGTTATTGACAAAAATCGTATGTAGTTTTCAGTTTTGCATATTTGCAGCTTTAAAAATAATGACCAATAATAAAATTGGCAAATTGGCAATTAAAGCAAAAGGTTGCATTAGTCATAGCCATTTTTTCCTCCTGTTTAATGTCCGATTGAATGATGCCAAGTGAGCCAAGCAAAGCTTTTCCATTAAAATGGCAATTGCTATCCACTTAAAAATACAAAGACTCATTAATCTGCCTGTTTTAATAAAGCTGAGTGGTGGTTTGAGTCTTCTGACAAATAACCTATTTCTTTGAAGTCAGAGGTTTCAGACAAAGGTTTTCTGCCTTAATAAGCATTTGTGTAAGAGAATTCATCAGTGTTAGGCTTTGTAAACAGTGCAATTGGATTAGTTGTTTGTTCAAATGCTACATGCTATATATTCCCATTTCACATGCGGTTTTGGGTTTTTCTGTTCAAATTAAATAAGAAAAAGAGTTATATTATATAAAAGGTTAGAAAAAAGAATATCAAGCAATATTATATGTCAGACACATGAGGTGTGTAATCCATATGCAGTGTTATCAAAAGATCCAAACCATAATCCAAAAAATTGGTTGTAGCAGACAGTCAGAGCATAAACGCAGATGTAGCAATCAGTAGAACAGACAAATCCAAAGAGTAATCCAAAGAATGGTGTCAAAAGATAGCACAGTTCAAAAGGCACAGTAGAGGCAATTACTGAATAAACACATGGGTCAAAAACAGCAAACACTGGACAACTTGGTACACTACTTCGCATGGGTGTTAGCATTAGCATAGCTCTGCACGCTTGTCTCTGTCTCCTTGTCTCTTCTTTCTCCTTCTTTTATCCCTGACGAAGCTCACTACAACAGAGAACAGTCATTAATACAATTCAGCACACAGGTTTGTGAACCATAACACTCACTTCCCTTGGCTCTGCCCTCCATTCACAAACCTGCAATCGATTACACATCCCTATTTCCACAATAGGAATACCAAGTAAAATGCATTGCCATATTATTTCCAAATCATCCATGTTAAGTATTTATTTTTAACCACAGGAGTGATGTTTTAGCAGTTTAGAACATTTGAGAGTTTTTTTTGTCTCCATTTTGCCACTCTTCAGAGGAGAGTCAAAGAAAACAACAACTTGCAATTGCACACCTTAAATACCTTTTCTCATGATTGGATGCACCTATGAAGTTCAAGATTTAATGAGCTCACCAAACCAATTGGGTGTTCCAATTAAGCAGTAGTACCAGTTATTCAAATCAACAAAGGGTGTCCAAATTTATGCACCTGTCTAATTTCATTTTGATGCACATTTTCTGTTAACCTAATAAACCTCATTTCACTCATTTATTTATTTTTAACCACAGGATTGTTGTTTTAGCAGTTTAGAACATAAAAATACAGTTCCACACTGTTTATATGAAAACTACTGCAAGCTAGATTGGCTGTCTGACTAGATGACTGAGTAACAATGCCAAAATAATGAACAACCCATCAAACAGTCATGACTTCACATTCCCACACTATAATGTATTAATTTGAACATTTAGTCCGAGCAAGCAATTAGCTAAGGATATCTAAATCAATTTTATCCTCTCATAAAGTTTTATTTTATTTATTTATTTATTTATTTATTTATTTTATTTTTATTTATTTATTTATTTATTTTTGCTGCCTGTATAGTATCTTGTTATCACATGTTTTGATCAAGTATCCTTTTTCTTCTTCTACTAAAAATATAGCAATAATCTTCTATAATGGATCATCTTAGCCTGCAGGAACACTCTGGATGTTCTCTGCTTTAAGAATCCTTATGAAATCATATTTCTGTCAAGTGGATGGTCCGGTACCTCATGACACTATATTCTAATCCAGTACTTAGACAGTATGCCATCTTTTTTAGCTTAGACATGTAACTAAAAAAATGTGAATTATAGCTCTTATGCAGGCATTTCAATATTAATGCATGGATATTCACAATTTTTCTCCAAGAAGCGGTGTGATAAAAAGATGACCTGTGCTTTTATGAATCATATTTTTTACAAGGTTCTTATTATTCCTTTTATTCACAGGGCTAGACCAAGAAATGCACTATTGGTTAATTTAAGCAAAACAAACCTAATATTGGGGAACCATAATTGCTTCTCAGAGTGAGGCTTTATCTGGAAATGGCCGATAGCTTCAAATAAAAAAGAGTCAATCAATCTTGCTGAGCAAGACATTTGGGCATGTTAAATGATGACCCCTCCAGGCAGGCAGAGCTCTATATTATACTGCAATTTTTTGCACATTGCTACTATGGCAGAAACATTAATAAGCAAACACAAGTAACCTTCCCATTCCACTATTTCTTCTAGACATCTATTACAACACCCTAACAGCTGGGTGCCAGTGTTGGGGCCATATGTACATAGTCTGTTTAATAGAACCTCCAGAAATAGGAATAGATTGATAAACAGTTCTTTGCTGCATCTTGGAATCAGGTTTGTTCTGAAATTATTCCTCAGACTTAGTTCTGCAGAGTGTAGATGCTGTCCATGAAAATCATTAGTGCGAACATGATCATAAAACCATTTAAGCTTTACTTCTAGACGCTGCTCCTTTAATAAGGCAAATGTGAACATGGCTTTGCCCAAGAGAGCTCAGACACTAGTATGCGAGTGACGCATACTAGACGCAATTATTCTGAATTTAAGGACAGATACAAACACCTCTCCTGCCCAGACTTTCTAAAGGTCTATTGTCTGAATAACCATCACCCTGTTGCACTGACTTCTACTATCACGGAGTGGATTCAAGTTCAGTGCAGTCAAAATCTGTATCAGCTACAATGTCCCCTTACTAATTTCTGTAATAGATCAACAGATCTGGTATTATTAATATATTATGGTATTATTAATACAGTACCATTAGTGGATGGTATAAGTGGATACAAAAACACAAAATCTTGCCAAAAACACAAATAAGAATGCAGATAATCGGTTCCATTTTAACATTATCAGTTATCATAACCAAGCACTGGAGCTGGACCTTTGGCTGTTCAGCTGGATTTCCTGATGGGCAACTATTAAGGCAAACTTCTATTCTTACAAGGAACATAGGCACGGTATTTACCAGGACCATTTATTTGGCCAGTTCTTGTACTCCCTACATGTAAATATAACTTCAATACAATTTTGTTGACAATACAGTCATGATTTATTACCATTGAAGACAAGAAAGCCTACAGAAAGGAGATCAGATCATTGCCAGGAGTGCTGTCATACATTAGCTACATTAAATTGTATGGAGGGGAACACATCCCTCTGACATGAGTAGATCTGCAGTGGAAAGAGTAAGTAGCTTCATGTTCCCAGAGACTTCTTGTGGGAGCTCAAAAATTTTGAACTTGTCCCTAACATGCCTTCCTAACATATACTGTTGGACCATAGAGAACATCTTAACTGGTGGTATCATCATAGGGTACAGGAGATGCTCATCACAGGCTCAGGACAGATAACTCACTATTGTCTCCCAGCTTCACAGGACATTTACAAGTTACAGTATTGGAGAAAAGCTTGAAAAAACCTGTTGCTGTTTCGGATCAATTTTCATCACAAACACCTGGCTAACCACAAAATAGCCTTTAGTCCAGTCCCACTACAAATTTATCACTAAATCACTTTAAATGTATATTATACACTATTGTCCATTTATACTTTACTGACACACATTTACTTTAGTGCAGCCATTCAAGTTGGCCCTGTTTCTGTTTGCACATTTACGGGTATCACAAAACCTGGTATACAATTCTGAAATCACATTGATTCCCAGTCTGTTTGTTATATTATTATTTTTTCCAGTGTATTATGAAGGTTTTTGTGTATAACTAATCCAGATAATGTTTATGATGAATTTAGAGTGTTAATGTTAATTACCTCACGTCTATAAAACAGAAGACCTTGTCATCCCTGAGGACTTAAATTTTGATTGCCTAATGAACCTGAATGGTGTAACACAGATTCTCTAATTATGATCTGCATAAAATCACATTAGTGAAAAACTACCACTTTTATTCATTTAAGCCACAATTAAAACCAGTGCTAACAGCGAATCTTATAGTAAAGTAAGAGTTTAGTGACTGAGAAGATGTTGTATGTTACCGTATCATTGTGCGGTATTGAACAGCTTGTAATTAGTAGTGAATCCACCCTGGAGCTGTAATGAAACTGTTTCCTCTTGTTTCTATAGGATAAATACTTGCATTAACTGCCTCATTTGTGTATTTCTATCCAGCAGTGGGAGAATGCATTTAATTAAGAATATTCTGAACCCCTTAAATAGTTCCTGGTTTATCATTATTGATTTGCATAGACAAGCTTTCAGTGGATTATAATAGAGGACGACTCACTCAGTGCTCACCGTAGACTTTATAATTTAAAATCTTCCATCCTCTTACCCCTTCCTGAAATCAGCTGCTCTAATTTTAATGCTTACAGTATATTTAATATAGCCTCTGAATATGAACTGCTTAACCTCAGCTGAAAAGTCTACATGCAATTCAACAGGGTTTCTCACCTCAGACTTTAAAATTCACCTCACCATTCAAGCCTAAATTTTTTTCCGCCATCACACAACTTCTACTTTCTACTTTACTATTTTTAAGTCTGGGCAAGGTAGTTAGTGAGTGAGATTGGTTACCTGTCTGGTGTAGTCTCAGATATTCTCATGTGTTTCTCAGGATGTGTTTCATCCTGCTTCTACAGGTTCATTCTACCTGCCAAAAACATGGCAATACTCTTATTGGCCATTATCAATTTCCAATAGTTGTGACTGAATAAGTGAATATGCATACATAGTGCTCATTGATGGACTGGTGTCTCATCCGATGTAGAGATAAAGGATAAAGCAGTTACTGAAAATGAATAACTGAAATTCCTGATTGTACCCACGTAAATGGTCCTGAAGTAAAAGGGCTTGCCCTTTTGTAGGAAGGACGCATGTGCTAGTGTCACCCTCCCCAGGTGGTAGATGTCATGTGATAGGGGTGAGTTAGCTCAGTGGGTGGTAACTGCCAAGACTGAATTGGGGAGAAAATAAAGGAAAAGCTCAACAGATCCTGCATGTTACTGATTGGTAATACAGGTATGTTACTAAGTCTTAAGAAATTTGGATATAGTGAAACTCTGATAAGTAAGTAGACAGTCATGGTCACTAATTTCAATTTAAAAACCATTTTCAAAGTGATTTAAAAACTCAGCCAGGCATTTCAAAATGTTCTAATCGAATACAAGATTAATATACAGCTTGATTAAGATTATCAGCACATCCCATGACACCATAGTTTGACCATGCATATTTCTTTTAACCAATATTCAACCTTTCTAGTGCTCTGCTGTTTTGGACTATTAGCTATGTAAGCGAGTCTAGCATCCATTCCCTGGTCTTTTTGCCTTCATCCTGCAGCAAGAGTGGTAGTGTGCTCCAAACAGCAGTATTTAGCTGTGCTGTAAAGTCCTAATTGACTGAAGACAGCTCAATATCTAAAGGATGTAAGTGAGCCCAGACAGTTTAATCTTATTTGACCTGATCTATCTCTAATCATCATGGTGCATCTGTTAGTCCAGAAGCTGAATCCATCTTCTTATTTTCTTCTCAGAGAGACATTCAGAAGACAGTCTTATTTTTTATATAAATGTAAAAAAATGGAAATATCCAGAGACAAAAAAATAAAAGATTGCCTGTCCTCTAGAGGCAGGAAATGGTCTGTGTATAAGCCTGTCATCTTAAAATCCAGTCCACAAGTAATGCGTATTTGATGTGTCTATGTGCTGAGATCAGAACCAATGGACCAGTAGCAATTTGATGTGCAGCAACTAAATTTCATTGCTCTGTCACAAAAACACAATTTGCTGATCTTATCTCTCATCTTTCAAGCATTTGCTGGATGACGATGCTAATTGGGTGCATAGTGTCATGGGGTTTCTCTTTGGAACAAGAATGCAGCATAACACATTTTAATGAAGGACAACTCTCTCGCGCTCTCTTTCTCATGCTCTCTAAAAGCCATAAGCCTTTATGTTTTTGTTTTTTTTAAATAAGACAATAAATAAGAAATTTAGTACAGAAATTCTAGTATTCAAATACAATGGACTGGATTAATTAATGTTATTTTATACATATCAGAAAACATCTGCTGTGTCTGCATTGCTAGTTCTGAGGTCTGCTTTCATCTAAATTTGTCCTGAATCTTATTTAAATGTCACAAAGTAAAACTGAATTAAATACATGTAATTACATCTGTAAATACATCTTGCAGTTTATGTCATAATATTTAAATGCCCCATTATTTGGTTATGAATATATAGAATAAATTCATTTCCTAAAACACAGGCTGTTTTTTTTTTCTTTCCCAATATTGTGGTTAGACAAGCATCAGCATTTAGTTATCACTGGCATCCTATTACAGTCTAATCTTCCAGTCATATTAACTGTAGAAAAGATCTTATTGTCTCAAGCGTCCTTTACAGATATCTGTAAATATTAGTAGGAAAATATATACAGGGTTAAAAAGTGCATTTTTTGTCTGTTATTGTTGTTTAAAAAGGGTATTTGAAGCACCTGGTCAATCCACCCAGGACATGTGATTTTTTTTTTTTTTAGTTTTTTACAAATTTGATATGTAACTTGCTGAGTTTATTTATTTTTATTTATTTGTTTGTTTGTTTGTTTGTTTGTTTGGTGTTTATATGAAAAACTACTCAAATTGGTGAAATTTCAATCACAGGATTCTTCTTTTAAATTACTACCATTGAAACACATACTGTATGTAATTACTTTCTATGATAGCTGTACTTAGGTTAGATGCAGGTGAATCAAGTAGTGCTTTGGATGAACGCACATTGTAATGTTGTGCCAATTGTCTTGGCCCGAATCTTTTAAAAAGCTGAGGTAATTATACCTCAAAATATCACCGTTTCCTGAAGGAAAGCTCAGTATCACAAAACCCTTGAAGGAGTGATTATTGATAATATGATGCTATTTTATTATAAAGAATTATTTAATTAATGTATTTATTTGTTGCTGTTATTTTCAAGCTTTTAATTAGAATTTGGACTTCAGATTAAATTCTGATTTCCATCTATGTTAAAGTGTAAGTGCTTCCAATACATAGGCTACGTGATAATTATTTTCCATGAAACCTTAGTGCAATTTGGACCTCTCGTACAACCCTAATAGGTTATGCAAAGAGAAAGAAAATGCATTAGCATTCTCCAGCAGGATGGAGCAGAAACACACACTTTCTTTTTACTGCATATTTCGTAATGAAACCAGGAAAACACATGTGCTAATGGACAAGGGACCTCCATTATTGGGATGAGTTTTAAACAGAGGAGGTTGTAGTAACAAAAAATCCTGGCTTTAGTGCTCAATACCTTAACATTTTCAGGCTTTGTCTGTCATTAATATGTAAAAGCTTTCACGTTATATATGAGCTCTACTACAGGCATAGAGAGGAAGCCCAATGACAGAGGTTTTCCCCCAGAATACCTTCTGCCTGACCTCTTACTCTAAATGATTTAAGGCTGCAACAAAGGTGATAAATTAATCATTACTTTAAAGCTAATTATTATGCATATAAGTAGAGAATGTAGCTGATTAGTTCATTGGTTCATTTTTAATCTTCTTTATTCTTCGGTTTTATGTAGTGTTATGTAGGCCTAATTACTGTTTCTGGATTTGCAGGCTTTAAGGCCAAATAATGATTAGTAAAACATTAATTGTGCATATTAATACACACATACAATTAAAAGAAGTTGTAAGCACTGCACATTGCATATTTTGGTATCTTTTGGTGAGTATTGGTGCATATAGTGGGGAAAAATGACATGTCAAAAGGCTAGATACATTATTATTAGATTTGTTTAAGTGTGATTCAGTGAAACCCAATAAGACCAGCTTCTCTCGTTCCTTTTTCAGTGCACATACGATCTTTATGGTGTTTGGCTGTCAATTTCCTGGTGCTATACTTTCCATGTCTTAGTCAAGACATGAGAACACTAAACAAGTGCAGACATTTTTATTTAGAATGCCAGCAATCTACAATTACTTAAATCACTGCAAGGGGTTGCATAAGTTACACTGCAAGGGGTTGCAAAGTGTGGCGTAATCCATCATAGGAACAACAGCGTACAAATTCGACTGGCTTTGATACACGAACAGCATTAATACTGAGGACCTCTGTGTAAATAAACTGATTATTTAATCAATGCCTGAAATAGAAGCATGTGTCAAAAAAGATGCTTCATACTGTACGTTTATCTTATTTCATTCAGATAAAATAAGTCAGTCTCTTATGTTTCGATAACAGTTGAGATAATTAAGATGAGATAATATATAGAGACATAACAAATCGTCTAAAAGATCATGGTCATTCATTACAGAAGAAAGAAAGAGAATGAGAAGAGAGAATATACCACAGTGTGATTAGACTGTGAATTTCCATGGACTGTGAAATTCATGCCCTGGCTCCCTACAGATTCATCTGGTTTCCAGCTATAGCTGGTTAGGACATAAAATTGACCCCTGAAAGACTTTTAGTTATCCCATAGAACTTACATAAGTAGGGTTTCCAACCAAGTAAAGAAATGGTTTATATTTCAATGAGTGGGACAGTTTAACACCATCATATAATCATCCATCATTCCTGGAGGATCTGCAGCTCTGGCATTTCTTTAATTCTTCTTTTAATTAATAAAGTTAACTTTTATTAATTTATATTTTGTTTTGTTTTTTTTACCTTTTTAAGAAAGGTTGTATTCTTGTGAAAGGTTGTATTCTTATTTTTGTTTTTCTCTTTTCTCTGTTTTTGCAAATGTAAAGCAGAAAGGTCAGTGGTGTCCCTCTCCCTCCATCTGTTATTTCCACTCAGTTTATTCACTATAAAAAAAAGAACAATTTCACACATGGGTTCATGCTAGGCTATGTGTCATCCTGCTATAAGCAAATGATGAAACTACTGAGTTTTGTACAAAATCAGACTTTAAGACCCAGATTTAATGATTATATTTTATATTATTGTGATACAGATTGGATTACTTGTCTACTATCGATCGAGCTACACAGAAAAACTAATTCTTATATTAATTTATTTGAAATCGATGCTAGAAGTTAGACTTAAAATTTGTCAGACATTATGTCAAACATTATGTTGATATTGTCATGACACCGGGTAAGGACGTGGACCCAAACGCAGGATAGCCAAAATAAACAGGGTTTAATAATAAAGAAAACACGAAACAGGACACGGACTGAAGACAGGACAGGACAACAGTAGATTCCGCGCTGCCATCGGCAACGGGGCTCACATATATACACAAGACAATAATGACATAATGAGGAGCAGGTGTGGTGACAGGGAGGAGCAGACGAAGGAGGGGCAGACACGTGATGAGGAACAATAACAAACACATGCACGTGGCCAAAGTCCGGGCTGAATCATAACAGATATTTAATGCAATAAAAGGGCATGATTTTTTTTTTCAGAGTGTAGAGGCAACAGTGACAATGAAAACCCTGTGAGACGACATAAAAAAGACGCCTTGAGATGAACAAGACTCAACAGGACTCAATCCTCTTTTGGCTAACAATGGATAATTAGTATATTTAAAACAGTCAAAAGGTCGGACTAGTACGGTGTGATGAAATGATGTGTGTTAAAATATCAGCAGCAAGGTCTTTATGGATCCAGCAGCAGTTTGTAGGTAAAAGATTACTTCGTTTGGATGAGATTACTCTTTCAATAGGGCTGAGAGCATAGTTTGTTATGGTCAGCATTATTCCCAGTAAAGGCTGGGATGTTTGTGCAGCTTAGCTATGCACAAACTGTGTACTAAGGGCCTTCAACATATAAAGTATTCACCAAAACAATAAATTATGATAGAGACTGTGATATCTACTACATCCTGAGTCATGTTGACCTTATTGTTGGATTCCTTTCAGTACCAGACTACCAGTTGTGTGAAGCCTGATTGAAGACTGACCTAAATGTATCTTGAGGTTGGCATTTGATGTTATCATTTTCCTGTCACGCACTCACAATCTTTGATAGTCAGCAGAAACAGGATTTCATTTACAGATGTGATTCAGATGGGACAGTTTTGAAGGTTGTCTGTGTTGTGTGGTAGGCATTATAAGTTGGGCAGTGGTGGGTCAAGTGGTTAAGGTTCTGGGTTGTTGATTGGAGGATCAGAGTTCAAGCCCCAGCACTGCCAAGCTGCCACTGTTGGGCCCTTGAGCAAGGCTCTTAACCCTCCCTGCTCCAGGGGTGCTGTATCATAACTGACACTGCACTCTGACCCCAACCTACTCAGTTGGGATATGTGAGGAAAAGAATTCCACTGTAATGTACATGTAACAATAATAAAGGCATCTATGCCCCATTCTATAATGTTTTTTCTATTCTATAATGTTTCATGTGTGATGGGTTGCCATCTGACTGTATTAAAATAAGACTTCTGCTCTTCTGCATAATTTTGCTCCTGGTTACTATAATTTCTCCAGATGTCATATAAAAAGGAGTATTGTCTTTTTGTACAGTATGCAAGAAATATAAATTTCAGGAATGATCCGTTTATACAGAAACAGTAATTATGACATGATCCTGCTTTTGTAGATTTACAGTATTTGGAACTTAATTGGTATTAAATTATTTGGTATGTTGAAGGACAGGATTCATTCATATAAGCTCGTATTAGTCTTCATTTTATTGTTTAACATCACTCTACACCTGACAGCAAGTCTCCTTCTTACGTCCATATTTTCTAGTCCTTTTTTTAGGTGTAAAAAAAAGGGAAGTGATTCTTCCTTTTTGTAAAATAGTTTTTTTATCTTTTAGATTATAAAGGATATCTAGCAAACACATACTCTAGGCATGATTGGGTTATCAGAAAATTAATTTAAAGCCTTGTGTTGGTAAACCTTCCCTTCAGTAACATAGATGTTGAGCTTAACTTTCAATGTAATACCTACTGTATAACACTGATTGATTACGTATACAATGTTTTTAATATTTAATACGAGTCATTCTTAAAATAAATATATAAATAAAAATATACTGTTGTACATCTTTTGTTATTTCATTTTCTGTTCCTTTAATATTTTTTTGATGACTGTCACTTCATATCATTCTGCTTAATAACAAATGTAATTAATGTGCAGTGCTTATGAAATGAATTTTCAGCATAAAATTAGTGTGAGTGGTTTATCAAAGTGGCAGCGTTGGCAGAATGTAAAATGCCTGTGAATGTAAGAGGAGGAGAGGACAAGCACTGACTAACGGTAATGACACATACTCTGGCAAAGGGGAAAGAGAAAACACATGCTTTATGTGGCATGATTTGTATATATAATATATTGCTGTTGTTGCTTATCACCCTGAGATATCATACCATCCTCACAGTGATGCATGGCGGTAGTAGCGTTATACTTAGAGCTAAGCTTGGTTGTTGATTTTTGTTTTGTTTTGTTTTGTGATTAATTTTCTCTTTACTTGGTGGCTGGCTTTGGGTGGATGGCCTCCTCTAGGCAGTCTCGGTTGTGCCACATTCTTTCCATTTCCTTTTGAATAATGGATTTAATGGTGCTCTGTGGGATGTTCAATGTTTGTTATGTTTTTAAAACCAGTCCTTGACTAAAACTTTTCGAGAACTTTGTTCCAGACTTGTTTTAACAGCTGTATAGAACGGGGGCATAGAAGCCTTTATTATCGCCACATATACTTTACAGCACAGTGGAATTCTTTTTTCTTCACATACCCCAACTAAGGAGGTTGGGGTCAGAGTGCAGGGGCAGCTATGATACAGCACCCCTGGAGCAGGGAGGGTTGAGGGCCTTGCTCAAGGGCCCAGCAGTGGCAGCTGGGCCTTGAACCCTGATCCTCCGATCAACAACCTAGAGCCTTAACCAGTTGCGCTACCACTGCCCTGTATGATTGTTTAAGTATAATTCTTAATAACATAATAGATGATCATGTGCCATAATTGAACCATTGTGGCAGAATCATTGTTGCACCTGCCAACATCTATTTTTAATGTGATAATGCCACACTGACCTTATAGAATAAGAATGTAGCTGTTGGTCAACATGCACATTTTTTGAATTTTCACTCAGGGAGTTCTGTCGTTCCGTCTGAATGTGAGATCAGAACTGCTTTAATGCGCATCTATAAAAGGTAACTAGTATTTAAATCAACGAAAGTATTGCAGTTATTCATGTGTCTTCATGATCTATTGTGAAGATGAAATCTGTAATGTATAAAACCTACATATAGTATATGTGCAGTACATTATCATTGCTATAAAGCTGTATTTAAGATGCATGTTAGACTGGCAGTAGAGTCCAGTTAGCATATCGTGGTGAGTTTTGTATTTATATTTCGACCACATGACATGAGACAGAACCAATCACAGTGAATACAGGTATAGGGCAAAAATGTCTTTTCTCACCAATGATGTTAGCAGTAGACGTACCATGTGCACAGCTGCTAATAAACTTGTGGATACATTGGTCTCAACTGGTGTTATTCTTTTTTATTTTTGCCTTCCTGAATTTCACAGGAAGGCAAAAATTAAAAAAAGAATAAAACCAGTTGAGGGGTTGTGGGATTGACAAGGACAAGAATTGACATGAGATTAACCGTTGTAATTGTAGATGTATAATGCATATTATGTCATTTTTCTCACAGTTTAATATTGATGGCTAGGTTGTTTTGGGGTGCTTGAATATGGTTTCCAAAGATGGAGAAAGAAAAGGTAACAGAAAGAAGGATGGGAGAAAATATGTTGAAGATGACGAGGAAGATGATAGGGGAAGAAGACAAAGGGGGCTGCAACCGAGTGAGAGAGAGAAAGAGAGAGAGAGAGAGAGAGAGAGAGAGAGAGAGAGAGAGAGAGAGAGAGAGAGAGAGAGAGAGAGAGAGAGAGAGAGCTTAGTCTGTAATAGTTCATCTGCTAAGTGCAGTGGAAACTGTTGGTTTTGTTGCATTGGGATGTCCTTGAGGTGACAGTGCCTCCTAAGGGAATTGCTGGAGAGTGAGAGTGAGAAGGAAAAAAAGGTGTGTTTTTGCAGCCATCTTTTTTTTTTTTCGGATCCGGTGCTGTTTGCATGTTTGTTATATTTGATCAAGTGTGAAATCATTGGTCCAACTGCAAACACTGTTCTGTTTGGTGGGAAAGTGAAACAGTATCAGCCTTTAATTTTGCCCTGAACAAGCTGTCAGCTGGTCAGAGAGGACTGTCTCCAGGCTTGTGAGCTTATGTCCTGCTTCTTTTTGGCTCCATGTGGTGGTTTTTGTTTTTGAAGAGACTGGCATCACCCTGGTTGTTGATTCCTTACACTTGGTCATGTGCTATAAGATGTGGCATTTATTTTCTTTGGTGCCAAGCATCACACTTTTTATATTTAGTGATACCACCTGTCAGTGGTACAGTGGGTGGAAGGCAGATGAATATACACCCTGGATGGGATGCCAGTCTGGGATCACAGGTCACCAGTTCATCACAGTGCACCACATTTCCACCTGGGGGCAATTAAAAGACAATTGCCATCATGATTTTTGAGATGTTCTAATGCCACACAGACCTTATATAATAAGGTCAATTGGTAAATATGGACAATTTTAACTTTAACCTTAAGCACTCAGGACATTCATGCTTAAACATCACAGAGACTCAATCACAATAACCTTCTCTGGTCTGTCAGCCACTTCTCTTTCTTTCACCCCAACTCCTCCCATTTCTATCTCTCTGGATGATGTAGACATGTTCTCAAAGCAGATCTACCGAATGCACTTTATCTGTCTTTCCTTCTAAACATTAGCTCGGAACAGCTTTAACGTATGACAACTTTTTTGCACTGGTTTTCTTTATTTGGATTTGTCAGCTAACTAGTATTTAAAAGAACTAAAGTACTGCAATCATTCATGTGTCATTTATAGTTTATCTAGTTCGGAGATGAAATCTGGAATATATAAAATCTACATATTTTATATGTACATTACCATTGTTATAATGCTGTAACTAAGATACATACTTAGTCAAATCAGCAGGACATTTTTTAAAGAATCCAGTCTCCCAGTCCTGTTGACAGTTAGACAATTAATGAGATTCATTTAGCCTTCAGCATGAAAATGTTTTAGTGTCGTTGATATTTTGCAAATAGAGTCAAGTTATCATATTTTTTGGCTTTTTAAGTGGGAGTAATTTTTTGTTTGAGATATGAACTCTTCAGGTTGATGCTTTTGCCCCTGTATCCTAAACCTATCCCAGGAACAATGGCCATGAGACAGCAAAACTCCACAAACCACTAGGAACACACATATTGGAACACCTATTTATACCTAGGTGCAATTTAGTGTCACTAATTCACCTACCAGCATGTTTGTGGGAGGCAGGGTGAAGCTAATGAACCCAGAGGAAATCTACACATACTGCTTCACTTCGCAGTAACAGTTGTGCAAAATCGTCTCCTTTTACAAACCCCTGCGCTCTTGTTTGTATTATCAACATTTCCTTACACAAATGTATTAACTAGTTTTCTGTGTCAGTGAATTAGTCTAATGGTTTTATATCTATTTATGATTATTTTAATATTATATTAAACTTTTTGGACCTTGTTTTAATACATATTTGTGAAAATGTCTATAATTTGAAATACTACAATACATTTGTCAACAATGTACATATTTGACTAGAAAAGCATTGTTTGAGGTTTGGAAAGAGCATTTTAGTATTAACTGTAGTATTCAGCTGGGTGATGGTGCTTGAATCTAATCTGGCAGCTCTGTTAGTTGTGGCTAGCTGCTTTATTCTTGTTATAGATTTTCCTCTCTCATGCCGTAGCTTCTCCCTGATCTCGCCCCTGAATGTCGTTCGCATCTACCGTGATCTCCCGTTTCTTATTGTTGTCAAACAGCCTTTGGCTTTCATCAAAAAATTTGATTGTATTGCTTGTATCTCCTACGCTTTGGAATTATAATTGAAATATAATCCCGGACATGCTTCTGGTTATCGTATCTGTCTGGGTGTGAAACGAATCCACATCCGTGTTCCATACATGACATCATGTACTGTAGTGTTGAGTCTGAACTATTGTAGCATGAAGCATAAGGCTTGTAATAAAATTTTACATTAGTGTATTGATGTTTTTTTCCTTCTGTTTTCCATAGACAAGTGTGATGAAGCCCTGGCCACACCTCTTTCTCACAGTGTCTTCAGTGGTTCATCTGTGTTTACCACTGGATATGCTCCCGGATATGCCAAACTGAACAGAAGAGGAGGTGAGCATGCACATACACACACACACACACACACACACACACACAGACAAACACACCGACCTTATAACAGCTAATTCCGATAAGCCAAAACATTAAAACCATTGCCAGATGAAGTGCATAACATTGATTATATCATTACAACCCAATGTCTTCTGTCAAGGGGTTGGGTAAATTAGGTGCAAAGTGAACAAGAAGTTCAGGGTCATAGGATCATTGATGCACTTGGAGTGAGAAGGACAGTCTGTCTGTCTGATCCCACAGGAGAGCTACTGTATTACAAATTGCTGATAAAGTTAATGCTGGCTATAATATAAAGGTGTCAGAACACACAGTGCATCACAGCTTGGTGTGTTTGGGGCTGTGTGTCAGAGTGTGAAGAAGGAACAATGGAAGAAGGGGGGCAGTTTTCAGCTATCCTATGAGTCAATCATTTGGCTGCAACACAGTGCAGAAAACCACAGAGCTATAGGTCAAGAGCTTCAGTTATTTCTAAGATGAAGCATTAGAATGTATAAAAAGTGTGATCTCTGTGATTTTAATAATAGCATGGTGGTTGGTGTATATTTTAAAAGCTGACTTGATAAGAGAGGTCAAAGGAAAATGACCAGATTGATTTGAGTTGCCAGGATGGATATTATAATCACATATAATCACAGAAAGAATGCAACATGCATAAAACTTTGAACCTTGATGTGGATGTGCTACATTAGCAGAAGACCACATCAGTTTTCACTCCTGTCAGCCATGAACAAGAATCTGGGTGTAATGTGACTGAAAAACGCCACCAGAAGCGGGGACTGAACCCGGATCTCCACCATCAGCCCTACTCTCTCTGCACTGTAGAAGATCAGACCCAAACGCTGGAATTCAATTCAATTCAAGTTTATTTGTATAGCGCTTTTTACAATAGACATTGTCTCAAAGCAGCTTTACAGAACATAAGCATAGAACAGAAGGTAAACATAAGGAATAATATAAAGAATTAATATAATAAAAATTCAAGATTATTATTAGATATATATAGTTCACAGTGTGTATGTATTTATCCCCAATGAGCAAGTCTGAGGTTACTCAGGTAGCAGTGGCAAGGAAAAACTCCCTTAAATTGGTAAAGGAAGAAACCTTGGAGGAACCAGACTCAAAGGGGAACCCATCCTCATATGGGTGACATTAGAGGGTGTGATTATAAAAATACAGTCAAACAAATGTTGTAGAAGAAAATGCTCTACCACCTTTAGTAGACTTAGATATTCTGGGAACTACCAGAAGTCCTGAGCTTTGTGATCTCAGAGAGCACGAAGGACTGTAACGTGTTAGAAGACTAGTTACAGTAGATACATGGGAGCTAAACCATTAAGAGCCTTGTATGTAAGTAGCAGCAGTTTGTAATCAATTCTAAGCTTAACAGGTAGCCAGTGTAGAGATGATAAAATTGGGGTTATATGGTCATACTTTCTTGTCCTAGTGAGAACTCTGGCAGCTACATTTTGGACTAACTGTAGACTATTTATTAAAGATGCAGGACAACCACGTAGTGATGCATTACAATAGTCCAGTCTAGAGGTCATGAAAGCATGAACTAGCTTCTCAGCATCAGATACAGACAGGATGTTTCTCAGCTTGGCAATATTTCTAAGGTGGAAGAAGGCTGTTTTTGTAGTATGGGAGATATGATTGCTGTCTAATATAACACCCAGGTCTTTCACTGTCGAGCTACTAGTAACAGTACATTCCTCTAAATTGAAGTTAAATTGTGAGAGTTTCTGTGTACTGGTTTTTGGACCTATAAGTAGTATTTCTGTCTTATCAGAGTTTAACAACAGAAAATTGCAGCTCATCCAGTCTTTTATCTCTCTAAAGCATTGAGTTAATTTGGACACTTTAGATATGTCATCTGGTTTTGATGAGATATATAACTGTGTGTCATCAGCATAGCAGTGGAAATTAATCCCATGTCTTCTAATATACATGCTTCCCTAATGGAAGCATGTATATCAAGAAAAGCAGAGGACCTAGAACTGATCCTTGAGGGACCCCATAATTAACTGCAAATAAACTGGAGGATTAACCATTTAATTCTACAAAATTGTATCGATCAGATAGTTTTTATACATAAACAGGTCGCTACATAAAAACCCAGATGGCACGGCCTCCTGTCTATAGACTTACCAGTACATGTTACGTTAAGGTACACAGTGTTCTAATATCGATACATTGACTGACGACCACAAAGACTTCATGGCAAGTTTATATAGAGCTGTAAACCAAGGGAAAACAAGGGACAGCTGGAAAAGCAGGAAAACATTAGGAAAGGTCGTGGCACTGCCCACATGGGAATAAACACAATGATACATACTGTTTGCAAGCCTGCCCCAGTGATTTGGCCAGGGATTGTCCCAATAACTCCAAACACTGAGGCATATATTCAGGTAGACTCATAGAACCAGATAGATGAAGATTAGAAAAAAAATCACCATGTCTTTTTCCAGTCTTCATATGAGTCTGCACCCATGATAGATTGGCGATAGATTCTTGTTCTTGGCTGACAGAATGAAACCTAATGTGATCTTAAACTGTTGTCGCCCATCCACCTCAAGGTTTGGTGTGCTGTGCATTCTGAGAGACCACAGGTGTAAACACTACATTATACTTATACTCAGCTCAGGCCAGTCTGGTCACAGTCATAGTCTCGACACAGAATGTTTTTGCACCAATCAGTGTAGAGACTGTTGTGTGTAATTCCCAGGAGATCAGCAGTTTCTAAAATATTCAAACCAGCTCATCAGACACCAGCAACCATGTCATTGTTAAAGTCACAGAGAGCACACTTTTTCTTCATTCTGATGTTTGATGTGAAAATTAACTGAAGCTCTGTTATGCGCTTTATTATTTTTTGCACTGTTCTGCTGCATCATAACTGCTTTTCCTATCGCTTACATGTATTTCTGGTGTGCATATGAATAAATACTTTCTCTAATGGTACAGAGAATAAACAATGTTTTGTGTTCATTAATGTGAAATAAACTCTCTCAGTGTGTTTGATTTGGCAAACGTTAGACAAGCATACAGTATTTCCCATTAATTAACTACATTTATTAAAGATGCGACTAGAAAGTTCCTCGTAAAAAAATTGTCAAAAAGGCCATTTATTCTGGTGAATGGTGGATTTTTTCACTTTAAAGAAAATAAAAAAATGATGATTAGAGGTTAGAAACTCTTTCCCTGCTTTCCTGCAATAGTAATGTTCAAGCAGAACACTCAGGACAGTTGAGGTAGAAACTGGTGCATGCTAACACATAGGGTTTTTATACCCTCAAGCAAGGGGCAACTCACCTTTGGGCCTGACTGAATATACTGTATATCTTGTTTGTGTTGGTTTCCAGACATCAAGGGTGTAAAGAGTTCATGTGTGGGCTACGTGGGGCATCTGGATATCTGTAAAGCTGCTGTATGTTAATGTATACTGTTAAAATGTATTATTATACAAAAAAAAGTTAATTAAATTGAATTGAACAAAAGCACACATTCAACTCTTACCACGAGTTCCATGCTTATCATGCTTAGTTTCATGTTTATCATCATGTTATTTCCATTTGCCTTCATATTATTAAAGATATGAGGAATAGTCTTTTCCTCCTGGTGGTCCAGCAGCAGGGTCTCGTGCTCTCATTGCTGCATCCTGGATCTAAATTCCCAGGCAGAGAGCTAATTCAGTCGCTGAAGAGCTAGCTCTCAGTGCCAGTCCCAAGCCGAGACAGAATGGGAGGGTTGCTCCAGGAAGGGCATCCAGTGTAAAACCTGTGCCAAATCAAATATGCGGACCAGATGATCCGCTGTGGCGGATCCCCCTGAACAGGAAGAAGCCAGAAGAACAACAACATATGAGAAATAATCTTTCATTTTGATCAGATTTTGGATTAGCAGCCTTTGGATAGTTAGTCAGGTCACTCAGACACAAATGTTAATAAATTTCTGACTGAATGGTTAAATGATGTTTTTTGTCATGAATTTTACCATCATAAATCTCACAAATCTCTAAATCGAATTTTAAAGAAATCTGACATCCATCACAGACAATTAGCATCGGCTATCGTGAGACTGACAGCAAAGAATTAATTTCTCATTGGTTCTTTCCAGGCTCTTACAAAATAATTTGGATGGCAGATGGTTAGCTGCTGACTCCGAGTTCACAAATTCTCAGTCTGGCAGTCTTGCTTTGGTCACTTATCAGGAACATCCAGACCCAATCACTGAAACACACTCATTACATACAGTACACTAGGACAAGCAGTCCTTATCTACGCGGTCTTATTCTGTCCTTATAAGTGACACACTATGCAGGCTTGCAGATTATACTATTTGACAGTTTCTCTTAGGTTAGCGAGAAAGAGAAATTACACAACCCATGGGGTCACTGGGATGAGATGCAGTACAGAATTGTATGGCAATACTTCAGACGGTATTTGGAATATGACATACTGTTTTCTGTAGCTCTACCAAGTTGTGAATGAGCTTAATGCATCTTTTTTTCACATTGGGTAAGTTTAATAAACATTCATTAACAGTGAAATGTATTATTTACTTTTATAAGGAAAGAGCTGATTGCTCTTTGATCAGAAGGTGTTCATTGATTTTTTTAAAACAGCTCTGGGCAGTAATTCTTGCTCTAATGTTAAGTGTAAATCTATAAATAATAAAACAGTATTTAAAATAAAAAAAATAAAACTCAAATTGATAAATGGTTAATTATTGGAGTGAAATAAAACACTCTGCATGTGTGTTCCCATAATATTTTCCCATAATTCCCATCATATTTTATTCCATACTAATGTTAGTAATTATACTATCTATTGTACCCATTACTTATATTAATTATATTATCAAACATGAGGCTGTTTATGGGGGTGTTTTATTGCTTTTTAAACATCTCACATATGGTCACTTCCCTCTACGACCATTATTTTCAGTGGAGATTTGAGACATCTATTTAGCAACAACTCATCTGTGAGATGGAGACTGGAAGAAAAAGGTCAAAATCCTGTCGAGTGTAACCCTGTTTGTCCCTCACAGCTGGAGTGGGAAAAGGGAATGGGAGGGGAGGCTTGGAGACAGACGGTCAGGCAGAATAGCCAACTAGTGGGAAGCTAATGAGAGGGAGAGCTGGGAAGCGTTCAAGGTGAGGGAGGCTGGCAGAGGGGGAATGCAGACGTGACCAGCATTCAGGCACCAAACAAGGTCTCTTCTGAATACCAATGTGGCCGTGCATGAAATTGGGACGTTAATAAGTGGCACAGACCCACTGATCCCTGCACTTAATTTTCCTATTCATTCCTTCCCTCTCCTCCTTCAGTAGTCATCCAAAATCCACATCAATTACCTGAGAGAATTAAATCCTCTTAGCCTGCATTGGAGAGACAGATGTATGTAGACATTTTGGGTATTTTTGGGTCACGCAAACAATTTCTTTTTCAGATTTATTGGCCCTTATGTAATTTGTCATATTCCACTTCCACACTTCTATTTTTTTTCATAAACATAGTTATGAACATTATGTAGGCAAATCTTTAATTATTCCAGAAAACTTTATTCAGTCACCAACTGTGGCGGACAATATAAAGAATAGTTGCCATGCAACGGTACACTGTATGTGTCATGACTCAGCCCGGACTTTGGCCACGTGCACTTGTCTGTTTATGTTCAGCGTAACATGTCTGCCTTGCCCTCGTCTGTTCCTCCCTGTTTCCACACCTGTTCCTAATTGTATCTGATTGTCTTTTGTATTTAAGTGTACCGCGTTGCCGATGGCAGGGAATCTACTGTTGTCTTGGTTTGTCTTCAGTCCGTGTCCTGTTTAGTGTTCCCTTTGTTATTAAACCCTGTTTGTTTTGCTATCCTGCGTTTGGGTGCGCTTTTATTCTCGCGTCATGACAATATGTGCTAATCAGCAAGTATCTTCTACAAAAATATTTTTTTATGATTTTTAATGGTAGCAGATGTGCACTTACTATTATGATATGTATCTTATTAAAACTCATCCATGTTGTAGTGTTGTTCTGGTCCCATACAAAGAGTGCAGCCAGATATTGCTCTCTTAGCCAAACTCGTGATCTCTCAATAATATGACAAAAGCTTTTTGTTTTAATATATACATTTTACGACAACCCTGAATTCATTTTCCTTTCTTCAATGAGCTGTTTTCTTCCTCCTTCTGAGCTCCTGTGTCCTTCCCGGGGCCTTGCTTTTGCTTTTCTCCACCTTATCTTCAAAGAGCATCTGCCTTTCAGTAGGTTGCAGCTATTCTTCTAGCTTTCCTCTTAACTGTACATTCACTCATCTTCCTCTCCACTTCTCAATATGGCTCCATTAAGACTCTCTTTTTGGTGCTCCAGATTTTTGACCATTACAGTTCGTTGTGTTTTTCTCTGCATATATGTGCTTATCAACAAGACTAAGTGATTTTTTTAAAAATAATATCATGGTCCTTGATGCTCTCCTAAATTTGAGGCTTTACCAGCAACAGGTGCTGTTTATATAAGCTCATGAGAACTCTAAAAATTGTTATTTCAAAGATACGTTTACTTTTCACCTGCCAATGGAATGTAATATTACAAGATGGGAGATGCCCTTATCCAAAGCGACGTGCAAAAGTTCTCTCTAGATATTTTAAATATTTTTGTCTTTCATTTTTGCTTCTTCCTTTAAAACCCCCACAAAGAATAGATTTGTGAATATAGCAAGTGAGGGAAGAGTCAAATGAACTGAAGCATAAAACTTAAATCTATGATAAAAAAAAGGATTGTGCTAGCATTCAGAGCTCAGAAATGGGAAACACATCAAAGTCCTTTTCTCATGAGCAAATCTTATCTCATAAAAAATGTAAAAATCTTCTCACTGGTTTGCATTAAATATGCACAGGGTATTTCTTGGCATGGCATTGAAGATATCTGATATTTTCACACATGTTAAGATCTCTTGCTTATGGGTTTTGTAGGACTAAGTGAACAATTCTATTATATTAGTCCGCTGATCTCCTATGACCAAGGACGTAAATAGCTGCGGTTCATATTTGAACTTTATTATGAACTTCATCTGACTCCAATATTTGTTTCACTTAAGTGTCTGACTCTAATAATTAATTAGCTTATAAAGTTTTGACTTAAGGTATTAAAAATACTTAATTAGCACAGAGGCTCTTATCAAAGTGCAAGCCCAGTTTTCAAATATTAGCATTTTATTTATCCTTGCTATTCATAAGCCACTTTCAAACATGTCTAACGTACAAAATCTTCAGCTAGAAAACTATTATATAAGAATTTCTAGTAAGCATGCATATGCTCTATTGATGCACCAAAATCTACTATGAATTTAAGTAATTACAGAGTTTGTTATGCCATATAAAAAGAATACAATATAGAAAATGGAGAGAACATACAGTATAGAGTCAATGGTCAGAATTGACAGCAAAGGATACAGATGGGATTGCTTAGGGAGAAAGATCACTTGAGACCGGATGGTAAAGGTCTTTCCGCAAGATCTTTATCCACCTATAGGACACAAGGATACCCTACTTATACAATGTGCACCACTGTAAAGTATATACATAGTATTAGATGGACATGTATTTTATGGCAGGGTGGACCCCGGGTCAGATCACTCCAAAGTGTTACATACTATTTCAGTTCCTGGTAATATCTTTGAGAAAAAGTTGCAAAATGTGTAAATCAGGTGACCTTAATATGTGTATGTAAGTGTGTGTCTTTGAAAAGGACAACACATATTGCAATATTTTTTATATGGCCTTACAGATTTATTTCTTTAACCTTTGGGAAAATAAATTGTAAGAAATGATTAAATTCACATTAGCCAGCGATCTGCCGATGGCTTATGGAGCATTTGGTGACAATGAATATATTACATAGCTTAATTTTGAAGATAATTCATTTGTGTCTTTTCAAAACAAACTTTGTTTTTTTATAATATTGCATTATTTTGTCATTTTCCCATAAAACCATTCAAAAGACATTAGAACTAAGACATAGAAACTAAAGATAAAGAGTAACAGGAAATGTGATCTCTTCAACACACTAAATCCAGCAGGCCTGTACTAACCTCTTGACTAGTTACATATTCCCAAATGTCTCTTTCCTCTCAGTTTGGATCTGCAGTTTGCAGTTTCCTTTAATATGGTTTGCTATTGTTTCACTGTAGTTACTGGATATGCTGGATTCATGGTAGTCAATAAAATCATCCATGAGCTTAAGGAGTTCATTGTGACACTGATAGAAAAATATATGTCTTCTGATTGTAGTACATAAATCCTTGATCTTTAGGTGCTGGAGGCTGGTCACCGCTCGACACTGATCATTATCCGTGGCTGCAGGTGGACCTGGGTAGCAGGAAGCAGGTGACGGCCATCGCCACGCAAGGCCGATACAGCAGCTCAGACTGGACAACACACTACCGGTTACTTTACAGTGACATGGGCAGGAACTGGAAACCCTACCATCAGGATGGAAACATCTGGGTAAATTCTATAATTAGCTGTTTATACTACTGTTTTAGAGACTTTTTCTTAAAAAAAAAAATGCTAATACAAATGGCATATCATGTTGCTTCTTTGAATGGGGATTACCTGAATCCATGGTTGCTGAAAAGGTTACTGTCTTGGGAAGCCAATCAAGGGTAATGAATGGACTGATGACTGAACTGAGTGGAGTCTTGCATACATATTTCAGAATAACTCTTATTTCAGCAACAGTGGTTAAGGCTGGGTAAAGATTTGAACTTAAAAAAATAGAACTGAATTTAAGTTTTGGGGAACAGGAAATTAAATTAAATTAAAAGATGCTAGCCAAAGATAGGCTGGGCTAGGCTGGTGATTCTCAGTGTCAAGCGATTTGAACACTTCAGCTTGACCAGATCCCAAAGAGGGATATGACATCATCATTATTTGCAGGGGTAATACAGGCTTTCTCAATAGGGATAGATATTAGGGGTAGATGTTTGGGATAAGGGGGGGCACGGTGGCTTATGGTTAGCACGTTTGCCTCACACCTCCAGGTTTGGGTGTTCGATTCCCGCCTCCGCCTTGTGTGTGTGGAGTTTGCATGTTCTCACCGTGCCTTGGGGGTTTCCTCCGGGTACTCCGGTTTCCTCCCCCGGTCAAAAGACATGCATGGTAGGTTGATTGACATCTCTGGAAAATTGTCCATAATGTGTGATTGCGTGAGTGAATGAGAGTGTGTGTGTGTGTGCCCTGCGATAGGGTTGGCACTCCATCCAGGGTGTATCCTGCCTTGATGCCCGATGATGCCTGAGATAGGCACAGGCTCCCCGTGACCCGAGAAGATCGGATTAGAAAATGAATGAATCAATGAATCAATGAATCAATGTTTGGGATAAATAGTAGTGTAATTTGAAACTTTATAATTTTTATTCTCTTTCTTTGCTTGTGTAAATCTTTGAGGCAATGTCAGTTGTAAAAAGTGTTATACAAATAAATTGATTTAAATTGAATTAAATTAACTGTGTTATTCACCCCTCACATCAATCAGTATTGTGCTCATTGGTCACATTTTGCATTTTTCCCACTCTTTCCCAGTATAATGTAGGACGTTTATTTCTTTCTTTATTTTTTTTAAATGAGAATAGAATACACGTAACTAAAATTTATGACACACCAACATTCTGTTGACAGACTTGTTAGCCATAAGCGTGAATATTGAATACTTAAAAGCATAATACCTATTTTCTTGGTTATAGACATTGATAATATGTGATTACAAGGCATAATATTATTCTCAGGCTTATGCCCATAGTAGGACTGGTGTAGTGAACAGATATACTTTGATATGGAAAACTAGTCTTTGTGCACTTTGTAGAGTGAGATGAAGAATGTATTAGTGCTGTTTCCAAGCGAGATCAAAGGTCTCATTCCAAGGGGAGTCTGCTTTAGCTCTTCCCCTTTGCGATTTCTCAGCCCCTTTCCGCCCCACACCTTCCCATTGTCTTTAATAAAGGATAGCCTCATGATTGCACCAACAGAGAGTCAGGGAAGTCTTGACCATTGGAGATGAATCTCAAGTTTAGTACTACTTTCATAAGTCTGGCTCTATTCTGTGACAGTTAGTTTAATTCATTTTAAGTTAGATTTTGTCATCCATCTTGACAGGATTTCTGGTTTTATGGCCCAAACGGTCCCTGTTTATTGCTGTGTCTCACAGATTTGGAGGTTTACTTTGGAGATTTGGAGGAGATGTACAGTACTTTAATGGTACTATAAGTGGTGAGAAACTTTCTTTGTGCATAACATCAAAATACTGTAGGAGTCAAGTGGCCAGTAGGTAAAGGGACATATAAAATAAATATGAACTTTTTGATTATTTGTTTATATCCTTTTTTGTATAATTAAAGCTCAAAGTTTCAGTGTCAGTGCAGTAAAGGCAGGTTAGAATGAAATACTGTGCAATAGTTTTATTGAGTGACAAGGCAACCCACATGGTTTAAATAAGTGAAATTATCATAGAAAATGAAAGTATTCTTCATATGTTAGCTTTTCATGGGCATATTTTAAAACAAAATGCATTCATTTAAGCTATAAGCATAGTTTAACCATGCATTAATAACTGATGCTTGGTTAACCAACTATCTAAGTTTTTTAAATATGATTTAAATAGGAGTTTCAGTGGGTAATTTAAGACTCATATTTCACACATTTAGGAAGAATTTTCATGTGTATTTAGGTCTGTTTAAAGGTTAACACCTGCTTATTATGACATGATAAGACAGCCAAACACATCTTTATGAAATTCTGTATAACAGGGATGAGTAACACACTCGAAGTGCTATTGTCATTTCCAGGCTTTTTCGCAGATGGCAAATTTAAACTTAATATAAACATCCAGTTTCTCAGAGTATAAACTATTCCATGTGGGCAACACTTATCTATTAAATGAACTATGAAGTGAGCAAGTAAGGTACATGGGAATCCATTAAACCGCATGTTTTGTATACAGTATATATACACATTTAACTACCATAATTCTTGATATATTCTTCTACATGTAGTATTTCCAGCCTCTCCAAGCATTTTTCCATACAAGTAGCCTGCTTGGCTACACTGTAATTAGAAATGATGCTTTACAATTTGGACTGGCACCCCATTTAAGATATATTCTGCCTGGTGCAAAGTGTTGTCAGGAACAGTGAACCCCTCTAAAATGAAGTAGCTACCAGCTAAAAAACGTATTTAATTAGCCACAGATTTGCTTGTTTTCTCCTATTTTACCTCTGTTGAATGCATCTGCCAAACAGTGTGAGTGTTTGTTCTTCAAAACTGCAAATGAGGTTTCGATTGAATGAATGAAGGCAATTGTGTATTGATTCTGACTGCAGAATGTTCCTGAACATTGCTTAGTCTTGGTCTTTTGTGTTCAGTGTTACAGAGTTTTGAAGCCTGCTTGGAGTTTGTTTATTGAGAATGAGTATTTTGGGACTTTATTAGACTTCATTATAAAATTAACTACTAATAAATATCATAATAACAATAATAATAACAATCATAGTACTATTATTATTATTGATATTATTATTATTATTAATAGTAGTAGTAGTAGTAGTAGAATGTCTTATGTTGGCAATTCAATTTGAGGGCCAGACCCACAGAAATCTGTCTACAGGTGCCAAATCCTATCATTCATTTGGACCAGAAAATCTACTCAAGAAGGATATAGTAAAAGCACCAGTGGGAAACAAATTCTTGCTGGACATTTTGGTGCTACAACCAGGAATAAATGACGCTTAATCCTACACAGTGTGGGAATCATTTTTAGATAATGAAAGGCTTGCTAAAAGTGAAGAAACCAAAGCTGATAGTTATAATGCTGAAGATTAGTTGGTTTGCTATGGTGACCATCAATCAATCATTTACTGTTCCCCAAAACTAAGACACCACAGTGACTCTCAAATTGGATCACACCCAGTTACTGTATATACAATGAAAAAATGGATAATGCACTAATTATCACCACACTTTTAGGCTCTCTCTCTTGGAGTTTTGGTTGTTCTTGTTTAGATTCACAATTCTAGAAAGACAATTCTCCATTTCAAGACTCATATCTGAAGGAACCAGTTCTGTATTTTGGATTTAACACTTTGTATCCTGCATTATTACTATACTAAAAAAAAAAGATTCCATATGGATGTTTACGTGCAGCTGTGACTGAGATGTACTGAGATCTGGCTCTTCCTTTGCAGGTGTTTACAGGAAACTCCAATACAGAGAGTGTAGTGCGTCATGATCTTCAGCACAGCATCGTTGCCCGATATCTACGCTTCGTCCCTCTTGGCTGGAGTGAAGAGGGTCAGATAGGTCTGCGGATAGAAATTTATGGCTGTTCATACTGTGAGTTCCACTCCTTCAGCACACATTCCCTGCATTCTCAGTGTGTATTCTCTATTCAGACGTCATTAGCCACAACCCAAATAATGAAGACACTGAGTTGAATAACAATAATATAAAGGCAGCTCTTATCTTGAATAAAATTAAGAACGGTGTAAAGACAAGGTTTTTCATTTGAATCTAATGTTATGTTATGACATTTTATTACATTTTAAATGGAATTTATAAGGTCCTACAGTCAATCATTTAAACCTTAGTTACATCCATAATCTTCAATCTTACTTTTACTTCTGGACCAGCAGTTTACAGAGCTAACGGAGGTCATATTTCAATGTTGTTACAGTTTTATAACATGCCATGAAGGTGCACCTTGCTCACCTTATGGGTGAGTATTACAGAGTACAAGGCCAGTATAAAACCTGCCACCATTTCACAAAAGTGCATCTGAGCCCCAAACACTGTCAGGAAGTGTATTCCAAAGTTTGGGACCTAAAAACGAAAACTCTCTACCACCTTTAGACTTTGATATTCTGGGAACTACCAGAAGTCCTGATTTTTGTGATCTCAAAGAGCATGACGGATTGTAGCATGTTAGAAGACAGGTTAGGTACATGGGAGCTAAACCATTTTCCATAATCAGTTCTAAACTTAAAAGGTAGCCAGCGTAGAGATGATAAAATTCGGGTCAGAAAATATGATCATATTTTCTTGACCTGCTGAAAACTCTGTAAACTGTAGCCTATTTATTAAAGATGCAGGACAACCACCCAGTAACGCATTACAATAGTCCAGTCTGGAGGTCATGAATGCATGAACTAGCTTCTTAGCTTGGCAGTATTTCTAAGTTGGAAGAAGGCTGTTTTTGCAATATGGGCAATATGATTTTCAAAAGTTGCTGTCTAATATAACACCCAGGTCTTTTACTGTCAAGCTAGTATTAACAGTGCATCCCTCTATATGGAAGTTAAATTTAAAAATAGAAAATTTTTATCCACTTGGTTAACCTAGAAAATTTAGATATTCATTTGATTATGATAAGCTATATAACTGGTATCGTCAGCATAACAAATCCCAAACAAATCCCATATGTTTATCTAGCTCTTCATGTCCTATATTTGTAAAACACTGTAGTTTTGTGTGTAGCTGGACATATTGTCGTTGTATGCTACAGACCTCTAATATAGTTTATCTCCACTTTCTCTTGAGGTTGGGTTGCTCTCGTGATGGCATGAATATGACTTTCATACCATGGTGCAGGTATTTTGTCTCTAAACTTTTTTTAATCAGATGGGCTAACAGTGCCTATGCTAATAGTCATTTCATTCAGATCAATTTTAGGGGTATAGGTAGAAGTTGAGACAGATCAGGCAGGTTATTTATAAATCTGTCTTTATTGGTTGGAATAATAGATTTATCAATTCGATGACGTGGTAAGACGTGGTTAAGCAGGCCTGGCCAACCCGTGGCTCCTCTTTGCCCGGTTTCATGCAGCTTCATGTAAATTCATATCGAAGTTTGTATTTGTGTCTTTTTAATGTGCATGTTCGCTTGAGTTCAATATTGTATTTTCATCAAACACACAAAGTTTCCCAGTAGGAGCAAGATAATTTGAGTAAACAATTTGTATCAAGTTTGCTCTCAAAATGGCAGGGGAAGAAAGGGTGATGCCCATCTTCGCGGTAACATAGTAAAAAATGTGGCTCTTGGTCTCTGACTGGTTGGCCACCCCTGGTGTACAGTATGAGGTAATGATCTGTGATGTGTCAAATTGCATTTAAAAGAAGAAGGGACCTCTTTACCTACCTTCAAGCATGCTTGCATAATCAATTCTTTTACCCAGTGACCTAATCTGTCTTTAAACACTGAAGCCCTTTTATGGTGTTCCTGAAAGCACACAAACATTAGTTGGTCAATGGCAGTCAATTCTATAAAGGGACTGTTCACTCATGTCTGTTTCTGCCAGAGATGCTTAGGCAGTATGCCAGTTTGGGTGTATCTGATCCAAAATGCAGCTGCATGACTTGCTTTTAACCCAATTACTTCTCACACACCACCCCACTGCGGTACTTCCTTTACCAGCTTCTGATAGCTGCAAACATCAGATTCAAAACACTGATGCTTGCCTACAAAGCCAAAAATTAACCAGCACCATCTTACCTCAAAGCTTTTGTCACTCCTCACATTGCACCTCACTCCTGCTGATCTACTAGCACTGCTTGACTGCTTACACCATCTTTCAGGGTAAGAGGTAGGTACTGTATACATCAATACTCTTTTCTGTTCTGGCACTGAGGTGGATGAACTTCCCCTAGATGTCTGAAAAGCGGAGTTCAGCAGAGTGCTCTGGATAAGGGCGTCTGCCAAATGTCATAAATGTAAATGCATTTTAAAAACGTATGCCTCTTTCAAATCATTTATCAGCCAAGTACAACATTCATATATTTTGTATCTGTCTCTAGTGATCTTCTCCAGCTTCTTCTGTTTCTCTTTCCCTTGGGGCTGTAAGATTGGTACTGTCTAACGACTGTTGTTCTTTGACTTTCTGGAGTGCGTGGCTAATCTATCCCATGTCCTGTATCTGTATCTTCATCAGCTTTCTCTTTTTCTCTTTCCCTTTGGGCTACATGATATGTATTGTCAAGTGATGTTGTTCTTCGGCCAATGCACCTCCATGTCCTGTATCGGATCTGTGTTTCTATTAACTTCTGACCAGGTATAAACCACAGGAATTGCAAAATACTGTGGAATACATTGCATAACCTATGTATGGTTCTTTGTTAATGAATATATACAACTTGTCTGTCAAGAACAATTTCTTCAGAACAATATTTTAGAGCCTTAATGACTCAACAACTGCCACAGAAATAATTGGCCAAGGCTGTTGAAAGCCTTTTAAAAGTCAGTGAAAGTGATGTAGAGAGGTGAATTCCATTCCAGTTACTGTTTTACCATGAAAGCTCATATCTTGCTATATCCTGTAAGTCCTGTCTGCCAATTTTATCAGATACTTCTAGGCTTCCTGGAAGAGCATAAGTTATAACCCTTCAGTGTGTGATGCATTGATGTGGATGTTTCTCTAATCATGTTGCATGCACTGAGTAGGTGATTAGCCCACCCTGCATTACCATAATGAATAGTTAGGCTACTTGCCATACCTCCATCTGCTGGGTTTGCCTGTTTCTGCCTCCCATGATGAGAACAAGGGTTTGGACTTTGGGCGTATAACTGTTACCAAATTAAATAACTCCGAAATCAAGCTCTGTCAGTGTAACTCAATGTTTAAGTGCTGACACTCTTATCATGTTTGACTGCTCTGTACAGTTCTGTGATTGTTTTCTCTCTGTCTTTCACATGGTCTTTCTCTCTGCCACCCTCTCTGCTCTGTTTCTCCCTCTCTCTCTCTCCCTCTCTTCACGATTGAGAGCACTTCACATGAATGTCTTTGCAAAATCAACACCAACATTTTTAAATCCAATCATATAATTTATAATGTCTCTTTTCAGCTTTTTGGGGACCGTAGTTGAAGAGCAAGGCTAATTTGCGGTTTAAAAATCAAAAACAATGTTTATATTTTGAGCTTTTATTGCAGTGATAGAAACATAATTAATGAAATGGATTATTGACTGCTGGTATACGGTATACCTCAGAGTATTATAAAAGTTTCAATTATAGATGCTTTGAACTGGGTAAGGCAGCAGTAGAGTGTTTTGCTTCTCACTGCCTGCAGTTAATCTGTGAATCCTAGGTCTATTTTCACCTCAGCTTCAGCTTCCCGCAGTGCAATTCACCTAAAGCAAGTGAGATACTGTACTAAGCCATGTATGAGAAACGTATCCAACTTCCTTTTATGCCTATTTTTTTTTTCTTTCTGTCCATGTCTGTCTCTGGTGCTGTAGGGGCTGATGTGATTCACTTTGATGGTGAAGGTGTAATCTCCTACCGATTCAAGATGAAGAAGATGAAGATCCTGAAGGATGTGATAGCACTGAAATTTAAGACGGGTGAAAGTGATGGGGTGATCTTGCATGGCGAGGGTCAACAGGGTGATTACATCACATTAGAGCTAAGGAAAGGAAAACTGTTGCTTCAGATTAACCTTGGTACGATTCATCACCCAACATCACTACCCATGTATAAAAACTGCAACTCATTGAGCGATCACATCAGTGTGGTTGTGGTTGTGATGAGACCATTTTAGTACTACTCATATTAGTTTACTTCACTCATGTCAGTACAACTGACATTTTTTTTGTAAGAGCAATATTCATCATGAATCATGATGTTTGCTAACTAATGTTTTCTAATCCTGAGGCCTGTATGTGGTGCTACACCATAGGGCATCGGAATTTTTTGACTAGAATCCAGATTGCAAAATAGTAACTTTTATGCACAGAAATCAGTGTAATAAGCAAACGAGGTTTTTTATTACTTCCAAACCTTCAAAATCTGTTATCTATAACGGTCTATGTTACATCTGTTATGATGTCAGAAGATTTACGCTGTTGCTGACGGCCCGCACATATTTTACTCACCATGATAAGAACAATAAAAGAAATATTTCAATAGTAATATTTTTATCAAAAAAAGGAAGAAATACGAATCAAATACGTGAGAATATACACTTATAATCTACAGTCCAATTAATGTAACATCTGATCAACCAATCATGTGACAGCAGGGCATTGCAAAAAAAAAAAACATTCAGATTCTTTCCAACAAGGCGTTTTCCAAGTACGACTCTCACACTGTGGTATTTTTTGTTTTTTATACAATTCTGTGTTTTTTATACTCTAGTACTCTGAAGACTACTGTGTGTAAAACCCCCAAGAGATCATCAGATTCTGAAATATTTAAAGCCAGTCTGGTATCGACAGCCAAACAGTACCACAGTTAAAGTCATACTTTTCTTCATTGTAATGTTTGATCTGAATGTTATCTGATGCTCTTGTCCTCTATCCGCATGATTTTATGCATTGCGCTGCTGCACATGACTGACTGATTTGAAAACTACATGAATATGTTGTTGTAAAAATGTTCCTATTAAAGTGGATAGTAAGTGTAGTTACATAAAGAATATTTGACCAGTAATCTAGGTTGGACCCTCATAGAGACTCTGTTTATATGTAAAAGTGTATATACTTGTAGATTTTATAAAGTAAATGCTACATATTGCTGTTTTTTGTGAAAGGCAGGCAGCAACCAGTATGGTTCCATCCTGGGCCACACGTCAGTGAGTAGCGGCAGCTTGCTGGATGATCATCACTGGCACTCGGTTGTGATCGAGCGCTACCGGAGAAATGTCAACTTTACCCTGGATCAGCACACTCAGCACTTTCGTACCAATGGCGAGTTCGACCATCTCGACCTTGACTATGAGGCAAGAGCTTCTCATTAGTGTAAATAAATGAGCAAATCAGGAAACACAGGAACAAAACCAAAAACTAAATAATTCCTTGTACTGTAACTGTCTGCCAGTTCTTAATTTCCCACAGTTTCTAATAGTGATATGTGCTGTAACCAATCAGAAATAAGCATGACGGATGTACTATCTTTCCCGTTCTAAGTTATGTTTGATGTTTTTTCTGAATTTGCTGTTGCATTTTTGGTTTGTTAATGTGTTTTGCACATTATCCACTTGAGGAAGAGTGCAAAACATAGCCTTATAAGCCTTTTGCATATGGTTAGTCTCCAACAGATGCTGCAGGGATTTGTATCCGCTTCTTAGCATGTTGTTAATCCACATTAGGAATGTGTGGCAGTATGTTAATGTTCTGTCTAATAATATGTATGGAAAATGTATTTGAAACATGAAAGAAAGTGATTCCTGATCAAGGAAATTCATAATACCTCACACTTTCTAAAAAGATAAATAGACACTGACCTGAATTAATTCACATGGAAATGAATTTGGGTGACACAGTGCCTCACAGATCCTGGGTTTCTGAGCTCATGTTAATATTTCTTTAGAGTTGCATGTTCTGACTATCCAGAATTTCCTCTGAGTTCTCCATTTCCACCCACTTTACAAAAACACACAGCTAATTGGACTGAGTTCTTTAAATTGCCCCTAGGTATACAACATTGGTGTGGCAGCCCATTTGAGATATAGTCTCACCGTATGTTCTGGGATAGGCACTGGCATAGGCATTGGGATAGGCACTGGGAAAGGCACTGGGAAAGGCACTGGGAAAGGCACTGGTTCTACTGTCACCCTGACCATGATTAAAAAAAAAAGGTTACTGGTCAATACATTCATCCAAAATGACTATAGATATTTAGAAATTGACAGCATTTGGCAGATAACATTATCCAGAGCAACTTACGTTTATTTTATATATTTAACTGAGCAATTGAAGGTTAGGGGCCTTGCTCAGTGGCCCTGGGGTGGCAACTTGGAGTTGAACTCCCAACCTTCCAAGCAGTAGGCTAAGCACTTAGCTACCACTTCCCCCACTGGCTGGTCACAAACTGAAAGGCCAGAGGGACAAAGATGGCCCTGAGGACTAAGATAATTAGCTCTATGCAGGACTGGATTCATTCAACTTACACATATATAATTTACAAATGACACCATATCTGTTTTGTGAAAAAAACTTGTTTTTATGTGCAGCTGAATTTTGGAGGAATGCCCTACTCAGGCAAGCCTAACTCAGGAAGTAAGAGAAATTTCATCGGCTGCATGGAGAGCATCATCTACAACGGAGAAAATATCACTGACCTGGCCAGAAGAAAGAAACTGGATACCTCTAGCTTTGTGAGTCACATTTTGTTTCCTTTGTTATAGACAACTTCTAATCATGTGAGATTTAACCTTTATATACACATGGAGGAATAATGTTACAGTTAGACAGGTGAGATATATTACATCATATTATAAGCTTGTAGAAGATTTATATTCAATGGAAAAAGATTTCCCTGTTTTTCATTTCTTTATTGTGAGACATAATTTTGACAAAGCATGACTAAAGCATTTACCAGAGATAAGTACTTTAAATTTTTTAATGAACAAATCTACTGCTGTGAAAGTGACAGTGTTCCTCATGGCTGTCTCAACATGAGAAATCAACCTGACAAACCTGTTTTAAAATCAGTCTGACTCATTACTCATGTTTGTAAAAAGTAAGTGCATTAAAATTCCTCCTGCCAACATGTATTAATAAATTGCATAGAAAGAGCTGAATACACCATTCCATTCTGTCAGAACAAAATAAATACGAGAGTCAGAAAAGCCACGAGAGTTGTGATTAAAGACTATTTTGTCCACAGTAAAAAAAAACAGTTTGTATTTATTACTTATGTCATTTTTGGGAGGAACGGAGTAAAATATCTAGTTTTAGGTCATCTGTTCCACACGAGAGATCCCGTAGTGCATGGAACTTATAGGGCCATTTCACAGTTTGATTTTCTTTCTAGTTGTTCTGAACATTAGGGTCTTGCCTCCTTTTTACTGAATTGCAATGTTGTGCTTGTTAAATATGCATTAAATTGCTGCATTTGAGAAATACAACTTAAAAGTGGTTAATTATATTTTGATTAAAAAGTTTTATACTACACTGCAAAAATATATAAAATATAGGCATGAAAAAGTATTTTCAACAGAGTGCCTTTTTCCACTCAGGTGAATATATCAATAGCCATGTTCTACTTGATCAGCAATTTGCCTTGAGCTGCCTTTATTTCATTTCTTCCACGTTAAATAAGGCTTGACAGAAACTACTTGTTTGTAATACAAACAATATTAGAAATATCTGACTTTACACACTTAGGAAAAATGTTTGATTGATTGTCCACTGCAAGACAAGTGAAGTCAAAACAGAGAGTTTCTGGTCATTTGGAAATTTGAATCATTCATATGTTACACACTATAAATCTTCCACTTTAAAGAGCATCACTTGCTGAAAAATATGTGTAACCACCTCAGAAACACCTTCTTCTTCTCCGTTCTTGTCATCTTCTTGCAATACCTCTGCACAACATCTTCCCTTTGGTCACAGCACGCAACATTGAGGTAACCATGGACAATCAACTGTCCGTTTCCACGCATGTTATTAATGACACGCTCATATTGGTTTCTTCTCTACAACATAAGGATTTGGCCATTTTTGCCCACACAGGCGGCCCAGGTACTTGTTTAGTCTCTTTTCAAGTCAAGACTGGACTACTGCAGCTCACTGCTGGCAGGTCTACCTAAGAATGCAATTTTTCCTCTGCAAATGATCCAAAATGTTCTCATGTACCACCCCACTGCTGCACTTTCTCCACTCGCTTCCACTCGATAAGAGCTTCCAGCTCTTATCACTTCTCACACTGCACCTTGCTCCCTCAGATCTACCAGTACTTCCTGACTGGTCCCACTGGTCTCAAGGTAAGAGGTAGGTACACAGCAAGACTCTTTTCTGTTCTGGCACCGAGGTAAAGGAATGAACCTCCCCTAGATGTCCGAATAGGATATCTTCAAGAAACGGGTGAAGACCGACCTTTTCCCGAAACACTTGATGTAGCACTTTTTCCCTTGTTTGTTATTGGTATTTTAAAAAAATATAAACCTGAACAGTTTTAGGCTGATGCTATCCTAAGTCTGTAACCTAGTGAACTAGTGTTAATGTATTCATTGATAAAGACTTAAAAGCACCTTTGTACGTACGCCAAATATGGTAAATATAAATTTAAATCTTTTTCTTCTTCTTCTTCTTCTTCTTCTTCTTCTTCTTCTTCTTCTTATTATTATTATTATTATTATTATTATTATTATTATTATTATTTGTCATGGTTATGCAAGAATTGGTGCTGAACTGTATTACCCATCAACCCCGCCATATCACCTGGCCATGCAACATGGCACACTGATCGCTCACCCCTGTTTGCTGTTGCTCCTAATTTGCACCCCTATTTAAGATCTAGTTTCTGTGTGTTTCTTTGTCAAGCGGTTGTTGTTGTGATGTTGATGTGTGTATGTGCCACAGTATCTCTTGTAGTCTGTATGATGTTTGCTTTGTGACCACATTTGATGTTTTGCTTCATGTTTGCAAGTGTTTGTTGTTTTGTTAAAACTTCACTAAACGTGACAAAGAAAGTGTACTGAACTTTTGTATATACTGTATCTAGCAAAAAAATGTATACTATGGTCAACTCCTCAAATACCCTCAGTCAATATGTGGATAAGTCAAGCCATCACTCTTTTACCTCTGGAAAAACTAACTTATGATCTGCATCAAAGATCGGATGCTTTTTGGCAAATTTGGTTTTCTTTGTGGAACTTTCTGGAAGATGTCCATTGACTGATATATATTTAATTTGATATGCCCTATTGCATTATTATTTCTATTATTTTTATTATTATTATATTATTATGTCCTATTATTATAATGTTTTTGCACTTTGTATATCTATGAACATGAATATCCAAAGATTGTAAGGTGATATGGCCTACTGTATGTGGCTGCATATGCTGCTATGAGATACCGGTACCACTGTGTTGTGTTAATGTTAAAGTAAAATAAAAAGTTAAAAAAAATTTAAAACACTTCCCTAAACCAACTTTATATACACACACTATACAGCAAATTTAAATGTTCCAGCAAGCTTGTTAATATTAGTATAAATAACAGGTATAAATATAAAATAATGATTATTACACTGAGTAAATAAATTAGGTATGAATTATATACAAATCAGGAAACTAGTAAATAAAAATAATTTCTCCTCTCCTCTCATGGCATACGGACTGTGGGCTAAATATTACAACTGAGACTGTAATAAAATGTTTCTAATTTTCTGCCCCAATTGTAGCGCAACCTGACATTTTTCTGCGTGGACTCTCACACCTTCCCAGTTTTCTTCAATGCCACAAGTTTCCTGCAGTTACCGGGCAGAAGGGAACACAACATGGTGTCCGTAAGCTTCCAGTTTCGCACTTGGAATGCTAACGGCCTGCTCCTGTTCAGCACACTGGCTGATGGCAAGTTGGAGCTTGTGTTGAAAGATGGCAAAGTCATGGTGCACATCAGTGTCCTCCAGCTAAAAAGCTCACAGGTTGACCTGGCATCAGGTACGGAGGTTTTGTACTTGACTATGTTTCTTCTGGGAGCTCATGCGCTAATGTTTTATTTAGCATATTTGTTTAGTTTTCTTAAAAATGTGCTTATCGTCACATTACTTGGACTAGTTAATCCCCAAAGACATCCTCGATTCTTCATAGGACATTCTGATCTTGTGGTATAAATACTTAACTTATTAACTGTCTTAAATAGCAATAGTGTGTGCATAGTATAGCCAAAGAGAAAAGTTTAAGCAAACTGGAAAATTTTGACTTTTTTTTTTTGGAGAAACAAAATTGCATTGTTTTCTTTCTACCAGACTAAAGGTCAGAAACACAGTGACCTTAACTTGGGTCCTTGATGTTCTCTGAGCAATTACTATGATTGTTACAGACACATTAAAATACAGGATAACAGCACTGGGGCTTATAGAAATGTATAAAAGTCCCTATTAATAGAGCAAATTTCAATATAATTAAACAATGTAATTTGTAGAACGCAACTTTATAGAAATAGAAATTTCATTTGGATCTGATTAGTTATGTTGTCATGTATGATTTAAATTTTGCTGACTGTTTTGCCACCTATTAATTAACGTCTATGCTGTTGTATTTTTACATGCATATAGTTTGTACTTTTGGAAATCCAGAAACAGGAAACCAGAATCTCTGTATATTAAGAGCAGGTTTATTCATTTTGAGGATTGATGGGTAGTCTGTTTTATTGGACTGCAAAAAGATTTTTATGAAAGCTAATTAAAATTATGAATAATGTCACCCTTTATAGATGGTAATTAGATAACACCAATACTTGGCCAGTTCCACTGCAAAGAATAGATGCAATACGAATACAAAACATTGCTGCTGTAAATATAACGTCGGATTTTTAGCTTCAAACAAAAAGATTAGTATTTTGGTACATTTACTGTATTGTGTTTTATTAATAGTGTAATGGATTCATAATCTTTTAGAAGATTCTAGAAGAACTTGAAACCAGTTAATTTCTTGTTGAAAAACTAAGCTTTCCAGGATGGATGGATGGCTGGATGGATGGCTGGATGGATGGATGGATGGATGGATGGATGGATGGATGGATGGATGGATGGATGGATGGATGGATGGCTGCATGGCTGGACACCCTTGAGATTATAATTAGTAATTGTGAGTTAATTACATTAAGGTGGTTTTCATAGATATCTGAAACTTTGTAAAAATAAGGTTGCAATTTTTTTTTACTTTTTTTTGGTCATAACATTAGTCACACTTTTATACTACTGAAAAATCAGCACTGACAAATTTAGTTAACATTATAACAAATAAGACATTAGCTATGAGCTAAAACTAAAAAATAAATAGAGTTGAATATAAATCCATGGTACAGGCTTTCCTATAGTGTGCATCGTCATTGTTTTAAATTCTGTTTCATCTAGCAAAAATACACAGATAAATAAATCAGATTTTTTGCCACTGAAATCTGGATCTGTAGAATGATGAAGAATGACAGAATGATAAATCACAGCAGTCAATAATGTGCAAAAAACATGAAAAAAGAAAACTTCTATAAGAAATGTTGTTGTTTCCTCCCCATAAAAGGCCGTGTTTTTCTTGGCATCGCCAGTTAGAAACAGATGCCTTCAAGGCATGTGAGGTTTGCTGGGAAAGAGAACTGCCTATTGTTTACTCAGTAGTCTATCACATATTGATCCATGTGTAAAACTGAGACTGTTTTCCTACTTAAATTTATGTAGCCCTCCAGCTTTTGACTAGCTTTGGTTCTAAATTCTTTGTTCTCTGAAGTAAGGCTCTGTTCTGTTGCATGTTTTGTGGCCAATAAGGAGACAAAACTATAAAAAGTACCAAGTTTAGCTTGGGCTGGAGCTTTATGATAGGATGATCTGTTTTTACTTTTGATGCACTTTCTGCAATAGGTCAGTTGCCGAGACAGAAGCAATTTTTATGACTATAGCACGCAAACAAAAACAAGACATGCAGTCAGTAGATTGTATATTTTTGGTATTTTTGTGACAATGACTGCACTGTTACAATAACTCACATATTAACCAGCAACCATATTAACCAGAAAATTATGTGTCATATAGAACATGAGGAAGAGTTCAGGTAAAATCCCAAAACATGCTGAATCAAAAACTGGGTGGACGACAAGATGATTCAAATGTAATTGACAGGGTTACATAAAGAAACGAAGAACAAAGCGAGGAGAAGTAGAATTGAAATACAGGGCTGTAACGCTGCAGGCTGCTACGTGTGCTGTGCTGCTCGGCTTGCAGTCTGAGTGGGAGATTATTACATTGTGCTCGTCCTGGCATGAATATAGTGTTCTTTCTTTATTCATACACATTCTCAGACACTCAGACTGACAGTTTAAATAAAAGTTCCTTAAAAGTCACTTTCTTAAAAACTGTTTGTTTATGAAGTCCAATATTATATGTATATGTTCTATGTATGTAAATGCATATTGCCAAGCTGTTACTGCTGGACCCTTGAGCAAGGCCATTAACCCTCTCCGCTACTGGGGCACTTAATAATGGTAAACCCTGTGCTCTGACCCAAACCTCCTTACTTATATATATAAGGATATGGAAAGGCTATCACTGTGTTGTAATAAAAATAATAATAATAAAGGCGTCTTTTTCTTCTTGAACATCCCATCCCAAAGCATCGTTAGCAATGTGGAATTGTTCTCCAACTTTACTGTCTCCACTGTTCTGGGAAGGATTTCCACTTGAAATGTCACTATAGTGATTTGTGCAATTAGACGTATTAGTGAGGTCAGGTACTTATGTCGAGTGAGAAGTTCAATAACCATTCCGGTTGATCCCAGTTATGTAATGGTTAGTGCCCTTTGTGTAGTAGGCCCACATATGGGTATATGGGGTTGTAATTTGGGGTTTTAGATAGATGTTGCTTTCTGGAAGACTCCTGACTACAAAAAAGTTCAATATCGGTATTGCAATCTGTCATCAATTTATTTATTGTTGTATAAAATTGTCACAAAGTCAGAAGGATGAATCCATGTGCAGGATTTAGGTTTTTATTTATTTTTTTTAAATAGAGGCAGTACTCTAGGCAATACTCCAGACAAGGTACAGGCAAGAGGTTAGGTGATCAGCAAACAGGCATGACCTGGACTGGGAAAATGGGTAAACAATAAAAAAAAAAAAGCAGATGTCAAAATAGTGAAACAAAAGGGGAAAGGCACAATGCTAGGGGGAGACTTTTGCAAAGACTATTTAGGTCTAGGTTATTTAAAGGAGTCTGTGTGATTGTGAACAGGTGTGTGTGAGATCAAAAGCAGGGACCCCTATATACAGGAACAGGTTTCAGTAGGATCTGGGGTTCATGGGGCACTGCAGATGTGGATGTGATGAAAATTAAAAGTGTACTGGAACTGCAGTTTCACAACCCTGTTATCTGCACTATTAATTGACTGTAGCTTAAGACCTTTAAAAGTCATATTTTTTATAGTCATTCATTAGTGTCACTAGCCCAGAGTTTATATTCTATTTATAAAGCCTTTAAATAAGTTTCTTATTTATTCACATGGCTGTCACTCATATCAGAGCGACACATATCAGAGCAAACCGCTTGTATATTAAAAAATTTTGTTTCCATGCAAGTGTGTGTGTGTGTGCCCTGCAATGGGTTGGCACTCCGTCCAGGGTGTATCCTCAATCCAGGTGTATCCTGCCTTGACGCCTGAGATAGGCACAGGCTCCCCGTGACCTGAGAAGTTCGAATAAGCGGTAGAAAATGAATGAATGAATGAATGAATGTTTCCATGCAAGGTTTTAATTACAGTATTAAGTGATTAAAGCAAAGAGAACTGATACTTGTATACTAGTATAATACTGGTATAGATGATAATGGCATAATACACACATGCACAATGGATATATAATGTCCGGGTATTTTGTGATTTCCACTTTTAATGTAAAAAGTGCAGCATGTAGAATGCCATTGAAAATGAAAGTGACACATTCCAGAGAAAAAAAAAAAAAAAACGTTAAAATAAAAAACTAGAAGAATAATCTAATTGCTTAAATGTGCACACCTCTGAAGTAATACGTTGTTGAAGCACGCTTTGATTTTATTACAGCACTCTATTTGGTTAAGGGTCTATCAGCTTGGCACATCTTGACTTTAACACTCTTCCCACTTTGCAAAAATGTTACAGATCTGTCAAATTACATCTCCTGTTCATGGTCTTCATCTTTATGCCCCCTTCCTCTCTAGGATTCAGCTCTGGGTCATTCTAAAGCATTCATCTTTTTTTTTGCTGAAGCCATTCCTTTGTTGATCTGAAAATGTGCTTTGGATGATTGTCACATTGAAGTTTGAAAGTCATCTGAAGTTTTGGCTTTCTAGCAGATGCCAGAAAGTTTTGTGCCAAAATTGACTGGTACTTGGGGTTATTTGTAATTCCTACCACTTTCATGACACTGCTACCACTGAATACCACCATGAATGGGGTGTATAGTGTCAAGCACGACTTTGACACTTGTGGCCGGTTATGAAAAGTTAAAAGCTTGGTCTCATTAGAGCATGAGTTTTCCACATGGTTTTGAGTGGCTGATGTGTATGTTGTTTTTTCTTTTGGAAAGTTTAGTCTAGATATTGTTTTATTGTCAGAAAAGGCTTGAGTCTTGCCACCCTGGCCCATAGCCCAGACAGAAGAAGAATACTGGAGATAGTTGTCACATGGAGAAAGCAACCAGTACTTGCCAGAAAAAGCTGCAGCTCCTTTAATGTAGGCCTCTTGACAGGCTCTCTGAGCAGTTTTCTCTTTGCCTTCTCATCAATTTTGGAGAGACGTCCTGTTCTTGTTCACGTCACTTTTGTGCCATATTTTTTCCACTTGTTCATGACTGTCTTCACTGTGTTCCATGGAATATCTACTGCCTTGGAAATTGCTTTGTAGCCTTCTCCTGAAAGATATCTTTGAACAATGAGATGCTGTTGATGCTTTTTAAGCTCTTTGTGGCCCGTGTCTATTGCAGTAGGATGCAACCAAGATGATGTCAAAAAAATCCTACAAGAAAAGGTTTATTTGGCGTGAATCACGTCAGAAGTAGACAGGTGTGTACTGACTACTGTTTTGTTAGCTTGATGATAGGTTGATTCTAATACAGCCACATAAATTATAGATGGATGTGCAAAGTATAATATAATTAGCTTATTCTAAGTCTTTATCTTCTTTCTTCGAAATATGTCACTCTGGTTTCAGTGCCATTGCAATCCGGTTCAAACCTTCTGATATGATTTAACTTGGTTTTATTTTTTACGTCTGATGTATTAACATGGGTCTCGAGACTTTTTACATCCATTGTATCTGTCCATGTTTGCATTTTGTGATGCATGACAGTGTAACAGCTGTCAAAGCCTATTCTTTAAAATAACCATGTACAGCTATACAATTTTATGAATATCATCTTTGCAGAATGTTGCATTGGGGAAAAAAAATCAGTTATTATATGCAATTCAGTTCAGTCCATCCAAGTGGACATTCAACCTATTATCTCCATTCACTTGTTTATTTACTATTTACTGTATATGTACACAGTTGTACAATCACATTCAACAAGAACCCTCACCACTTTGACTTGTAATGTGTTTGCATGTAGATTTACTTATTCAAGTCAAGTTAATTCAAGAAGCTTTCAACCAAATACCATTACAGACATTAAAATAAAACAACAATCGTGTGTGTAAAAGCGTGCAAAAATATTCTTGATTGCTTGCATCCATTCTCATTATCAGTATTCGTGTTTTTGTTGACCATTTTTTAATTAATGGCTTACTTTCATGTCTCGGATAATGAAAGACTGTGAGGACACGATTCCACATAAGGAAGTTTAATAAGAAAAGAAAAGAGGCAAAGAGTTCAAAAACAGTAGGTAATGGCAAAGTCAGTATCAAAAAGGCTAGGCAAAGGCAAAGTCAGGAAACTATGTAATCATACACAATACAAAGGCTTAGTAGTGTTGACAACAAAACTGACTCAAACTGGGCTCTTTTGTGCAGTGGCTGTGAGAGCAGGTGATTGGAAAAAGCTTTACGTGATCAGAATGAAGGTGACCGTGAGCGTAGAAGTGCCTGAGTGTTCTGGGTGTGGGAGTCCTGTGGGGAGGTCATGTTTGTAAGTCACAGTGCATGTTAGGGGCTGGAGTTTATGCAACTGGTAGATCTGACACCATGTCTAGCGTGGGTGTGATAGTAATAAATAAGAGAAACTTCATAAAAATGTTTTATGAAATAATTCTTCTGAATGTTTTGTTATTTAAAGACGTTAAAAATCTTACTCGGTGATCAGATTTTGTCTTACATTCAAGATAATGTCTGCACTGAATCTAGTAATATTCCTTTTCTTTTCTCAAATGTCTGTATATTTTTATAATTACAGGTTCAGGGCTGAACGATGGAGAATGGCATGATGTCCGCTTTCTGGCCAAAGAGAACTTTGCCATGCTGACCATAGATGGAGAGGAATCATCAGCTGTGAAGTCCAACACGCTCATTCACATTACCACTGGAGGACTGTATCATTTCGGAGGTCAGGCTTGTAGTTTAAATACAATATCTAGACATAAGCTAAACGCAGAATGGAAAATGTCTGTTTGTATTGCTTTTGAAAAACTGAAATGAAAGTGCTTTATGCATCTTGAGAAAAGGGTTTCAAATCTTTAATAGCTTCCTGATGGGAGCTGGATTCAGTGCACAAAGGCCTGTCTTCCTACTTCAGTTTGCAAAATCAGCACTATAAAGGAGGTAAAAACTTTTCCGTGCATTGAGTTTCTGAAGAAGCCCATGTGCGTCTGAAATTTAATGCAACTTGCATTTTATTTAAAGTCTCAAATAAAAAAATAAAACCCAGAGAGGTGATGGTCTGCTTAAGAAAGCCAGAAATTTGAAGTCAAATTGTCTGAGATGAAAGCTTGTATAGATTTTTTTTGTTCTGATGTCTCATATGAACTGTCAGTTTCCGAATACTCAAGGGAAGGGAGAGGGTTATTTGTAATTACAATTTAAAATATATTAATTGCTATTAAAATGTTGCTCAGTAGAATTCCTGTTCTGTTTGCTTAGTTGACCAGGCTTACAGAGCACTTGTTTGCTAGCCATACTGATGCCGTTAAAAGACCCATTATAATCAGTGTGTAATAAATTTGATTACCTTTTATTTGGATGTTTTGTGATATTAACTTGGGGTCCAGCTGCACTCACTATATACACTGGTACCCAAAAGATGGATTCATATGTGTGTCCACACACCAAGCCATCTGTCCAGTTCGAACCACTATCCAGTGTGTCAAAAATGGAAGTGTGTACAGTGAAAATGGTAGTCCATCTTCATGGCAGTGTGTGACACCATGGGCAGAGATACTGGTTAATGCTGAAGGATAGATTGTCTGATAGCGTTATCACTCACACTCATCTTCCCAATGGCACAATGACCAAATGAGAATGAAGCTCCAGACTCTCCACCTCTCTAGTTCTCCCCTGACAGTTACACACAGTACAAAGAACAAGTTCAAACCTCACAATAACTCAACAGTTCGTCGTCATTGTTTTATTGATAGTCTATCCTTAGCTCAGGGCTAAAGCATCTTTGTCTCTAATATGTTTACAATGAATTTCTATTTGAATAATAGATTTAAGTCACTAGAAATGAAATGAACTGCCATTCCATTTAGAGATCAGAAACACCATGTAGCTAAATTAAAGATAAATTATATATATATATATATATATATATATATATATATATATATATATATATATATATATATATATATATATATATAGAGGATTCCCTTCGCTACAAGAAGTGAACAGCAATTCGACTGAATATCTATGCGTAATTGATTTTGAATGCTGCTTATTGTACGTCAGAATGAGAAACTCTTTATTCACCAGGTTTTGTATTAAGAAATTGAAATTTTAGGATGAGTGGATTTGGAAGTGTACCGAAAGAAACGAATTTGTTAAAGATAATTCAATTACATTTATAATACATAAATCTCAGATTAAACGTAAATATGGTGTCTTCTACACAGCATCTCTTTTTTTATTGAAAAAGATGTCTTATTTCAAAAGGTTAAAGATCCTGGCCAGTAGTTTGTCCCGGGGCTTTGCTAGTAAGGCTAAACAGCAATCTAATTAAGCCTGCTGATACTTAGACATTAATTTGGAGAAACAGGCACAAGCACAATGGATTTAATTGGGTATTAGCATCAAATCCAAAGCCCCGTCCAATTAGAGCCTCAGTGACAGCAAGGTCAATGGCACAAATCACCAGGCTAGACTGGGACAAGCCATTACCGCTGTAGCTCATCTGCAGCATGTTCCGTCAGTGAGTCATTGTATCAGTTCCAACACCATTTTCATCAGCACAACATACTGGTTATTGCCAAACTCCTCTCTATGGGCTGAACATAAAATATGGTCTGTTTGTTTGGTGTTGGCTGGATACGTACTGAGCAGTCAGTGCGAAACCATTTGCACATGCTGGAATCAGTTTTATTTGACTTGTGATCCAAACCTACTTTTAATCATCCCAGAGTACTCATCCCTATTGACATTTCACTGGTCAAGTGATGTACCATAAAATAAAAATAGCATATTTATTATAATGCAGCTCTAGTAGAGTATTATTTTTATCCATTCGGTTTGGATGTTATCTCTATCAATATGGAGTTAAGTACGCACACATGTGAGAGCATAAACAGGTGTTTGTAAAAGATAAAGCCCCTTCTGTAGAGTTTGGATATTTTGTATTTCTGACTACTCACACTCTCATCACTGTCAGTTTGACTTGGGGCAGATTATGTTTATCCATAAATGTCTGCCGTGTCTGTCCTGGATTTAGGATTTGGCACCCTAAGTTATATGCTTTGGGCCTTTACAGCGGATTGCTAGTTTCACAAGGTCATATAACACATTGGTGGCACAGAGAGGTGTTAAATCTCCTAGTCAGCACATCTTAATGCTGAATTCCATCATTATCTATAAACCTATGACACATTAAAGAGTGAACTTTCATTGACATTCAGTATTAACAATATTAAGACTGTAAAACTTGCATAAGGTCATTTGTATTATGGAATTAATATACAGGTTCATTAAAGTGTGAGGAGCCTACAGAAATTTTACAGTTCTACCTACAACTGTGATCCTTCTAAAAGAACCATCTTTTTTCAATGATTGCAATGCTGTTATTACCTCGGTTCCTATAGAGAGCCAATAAAATCTTCTGCATACTGTAATATTACAGTACAGTCAACATTTTAACTTCATTCAACTCTCATGTTCACTCTATATAGATGCTCAAAGACACAACCTCTAATAACCTTTAGGCAAACGATAGCATTTATGCATCACTTTAATAGCGGCTTAGGTAGGGAAAAATAAAGAGGATCTACTTCTTAGTTGTTAAAAATAGGAAACAGATTTTCTTTATTCATTAGTAATCAATAGTTCTGGACCACATAATTGTGAAGGACACGAAACTTTTCACATTATTATCGGACTTAACATAACTTTCTTGTGTCCAAGTAACCACTTAGGACGTTTTATAATATAAGATAATAAGGCTTTGCTTTTAAGCCACAGACTCTAGAATTATTCTCTTACATTTACACTGGACTCTGACTGAAGAATATCCTGATACCAGACTCTAACTGCCCTTCACTGTATGTGCAATATTTCCAATGACACCGTTGGATTGCTACAATAGTGCATTGTTTAAAGAATATTATGTTTTTTTTTACCTTCTAGAATACATTCATAAAGTGCAGTACCTAACACTGTGTCATTATATGATTGCAAACATTGTTAACAGTTTATTATTAATCATTATGCACTGTATCTGGGTTGAAGTGCAGCACAAGAATGTAAGTGTATGTTTAAATCACTTGTTCTGCAATGACAGTGAACTGTAGTGTAGAACCTCTGTGAACACGATTCCATTAACAAAACTCAAGGATTATATTTCTAAAAAAAAAAACATATAACAAAAAAGTGTTACTCTGCTGGAACTACCTTATAACTACAGTACTTGAGTTGAATAGGGCCAATAATACAATATAAATAAGTTTCCAATGTAAAAGAAAAAAAAAAAAACATGGAAAACATTGTTGTCCTAACAACATGGATAACAGTTGCATAATGTTGTATTCCCAAGAGTATCAACCTGCTTGTCATGAATTTTACATAGAGGATACAGGTACTCATTACTCATCATCTAACCAATGATATTCTACAGTTCCCTATAAATCACCTCCGGCCCTCAGAATCACACCAACACACAAACACGTCATTGCTGTCCTCCTGCTTAGTGATATAATTAGATATGTGAATGCGTTTGAAAAGTCAGGTAGTAATTGCACTGTTATCCAATAAAGCTAAAATGAACCAGTGTCCTCCATCTGGCATTGTTTCAAGAACACACAGTTTGTAGAAGCCATTCAGATACTACATGGTGCATCTTCCTTATCAGATGTTACTATTTCTTGCTGTCCTATCATGTTATTACAACCAGGACTTTCTTTCCCTTGTCGTATACTCCTCTATCTCCCCACTGCTTAGGCAGCCTGACACTCAGAAAAAACATATCAGACAGACAACAGATGGTCTAGATAAATTTTTGAACATGGTGTTTTCCTCCCTCTGGTGTTTCTCATGAAAGTGTAGAGGTGAGAGAGGAGTTTTTCAATTATGTCCACACGACCTCCTTGCGAGGAATAGAAAGTATTATGTGAGAAAATACTGTCAACATCAATATTTAGGGCATATAAAATAATGCAAAGGAGATTAGGATTATAGTCAAAAGAGAACAAGAAAAATTTAAGTAAACATCTAGCCCAAAATGCTGCCAATATACACGGGACATTTCTTGGAGGAAGCATATAGCATGATAACAGTTATTACTGTAACACTAAAAAAGGACTGTAGTATAATAAAATGCAAATAATTTTATATAAGTGATCTATAATATAAGTGATCTGCTAAGAATACAGTCTTTTTTCTTCTTACTATGACATTAGGGAATAACTAACAGAGGTGTGAGGAATGCTTAAATAAAAAACAACTAAAATGTAATAAATTTTTAAAATAAAAATTACCTTCCCATGAAAATTTCCCCCCTTGTTTGTCTCCAGTATTTTGTATCCACAAGTATCTTTCTTGTGCCTATGGACAGACATTTTGCTGGATTTTCAAATGAAGTTTAAGCCAAATTACAAAATAATCCAGATGAAAAATTGTGGATAACTTGTACTTCAGAGGAAGAGTTATTCACCGCTTATGCATTTTAATTTTAATTTTTTTAATTTTTTTTTGAGAACAAAACTCATCATTCTTTACAGTTAGTTCAAGCCTTGGAAAAGTACACCCAGGACAAGGGTCTGGGTAAAAATTTGTGTAAGGTTTTTTTCACAGTGCAAGTGTGCCAGTGAAAAGATAAAGGAAAGCCAAAAAAAAAGGAAAAAGGGAGAGAGTGAAACACATATCTTAGTGGAGCAGTGGAGTGGTACGAGATCAGCGGTGCAGGTGTGCTGCATGGTTGTATGGTGTCCCTTTTGTGTGGGCAAGGCTGGTCCCAATGCGGTAAGTAGGGCAGTCATCAGGAGGTGCAGGTTACGGCAGTTAATGTTGTCCACAGCCTACGGACCTCTGAAAAAATAATAAGAATGAAAGACATTGATGATTGGTCTGCCGCTGGTGCTGTTCTGGCTACACCCCGCATACGCAAACATGGGCGCTGTTTGTGCTGCTGAAGTGGAGCTTTTTTCTGCATTGCTGAGGTAGTTGTGCGGGAAGCACTTGCTAGATTCCTGCAGGTGGCTGCATGAAACAGGGTTATTGAAAGAATAGTATGAATAAAAGCAGGCAAGTTCCTATAGGAGCTTGCCTGGAGTGTCTGAGGAACATATGAGTGTTATGTGAACATATGACTAAATCATTGTGTCAAAAATTAAACGCTAAATACTAAATTGAGGATCGAAGACATATTTTTATCTAAAGAGATTTTGCACTGATTAATGTAAAAATTCATGCAGTGATATATTGAAAATTTTCCAATGCCACCTTGTCATATTCTTATTCATATCAAGCCAAAATGACAGAAATGCAATCCTTATTCATGAAGTAGAATAGAGTAGATAGTTACCTTTTGAAAATAGATTAGGTTTTTAATTACATTGAAATAAATTATTCTGATTATTGTCTGTTGCTGTTCTGTGTACAGGTTATTTCTTACAGACCCGGGTATCCCCCTCACAGCGCTCGTTTCAAGGCTGCATGCAGCTCATCCAGGTGGACGATCAGTTGGCCGACATATCAGCAGTGGAGCAGGGTGTGATAGGAGCTTTTCAGAATGTCAGTCTGGATATGTGTGCCATTGTAGACAGGTAATTATCTTGGATACCTGACCATCCTCCATACTATACCTTCCATGCTGTACTTTTAAAGGTTATTTGGTTTGCCACTCTGGGAAAATACTTAAAGGCTGTATACAAAACCTTAGAAAAAGAAAGGGTTGAACCTGTCCAGAAAGCTAAATCCAGTATCTAAAGACCTAAAGATCTAAAGAATAAAGAAAGGTATAACTCAAAAAATAAACTAACCATCCACTTACAAGAACAAAGCTCAAAAATAAGAATCACTTCAATTCTCAAACAAAGCCAAATCACAGTTAGCAAAAGAGACCATGAAGGAGTACATGAGAGCACAGCAGAGTACATGGAAAAATAAAAAGACAATACCTTAAAATATTGCTATTTGACTATAGAATTTTAGCCACCAGGTGCTATCTGAAACAGATAATTAGGAGCTCACTGTGTGGTTGATTGTTGGTTCGGATCGGAAACAATTCATTTTGGCTTGTTCTAAACAAATCCAATATTCTTATGTTAGTCTTGCTCCTTTGCCCCCTCTTAATTAGGAAGCTGGTTAGAATTAAATAATTGAATAGTTAATAGGTTCTTTGTGTATAAAAAGCCTAGTGTATAAGTGAAACCAACACTTTTTAACATATTCAGAGCATCATTGATTAATGATTATATTCGTATATGTATATGTATATTTCTATATGGATTTTTAACTTTGCTTCATTTCTGAAGACGTTGCTAGAGTGACTTGTTATATTTTCCTTTACCCACAAATGGAGGATATAAAAAATTCGGCTCTGGAAATTAAATGTTTAAGATTAAGCTATTCTTTCATTAAATCATTTACTACAAATAAAGCTTATTAACTATTGATTTTTTTATCTCTTTTTTTAAGTAAAGCTGTGTGTACATATTTGCATAAGCTGAACTGAAAAAAGTTTTTATTTAACTAGTTAACATTTTCTTTGCACTCACATATGTATGTTGAACACCAACATAGCTCATCTGCATTCAGGATATTTGTCTTTATATATTCTCTGATATTCTAATTATACGACCAGCACCTGTATTTTTTGTGTAACCTTGTTTTGTGTAAAAATTCTCGTTTTCACATATCTCGGTCCACAACCTAATAACCTGGCATGAGGATGTGTTTATAATTGAGACTCTATATTCTATGCATGAAAGTACAGTAAATCATGCAGATATATGTAAATAAATGAAGTAAAGAAGTAAATTTACACACAGCAGGAGTTCCATGTTTCATGAATACAATTTTAATGTGTGAAATCTCATACAAACAGTTTCTGAAAAAATCTGCATATACAGTATGATAAGGACGTCCTTAAGAGTGGTGAGTGAGACAAAATTTTTGAGTGATACAAAATTTTTGGCAGAAATCAAACATGAACAGTCAGAACTTAGGGAACTTGCCAGAGTCTTTCCTCAAAACCACATCAGCAAGGTTTATACAATCTAGGGAAAATTGTTGAAAACACATAGTGATTAATCAAAATATATTCAACAATATATATGTATATATGTACAGTATATAAACCTTCAGTACATAGGTTTGATAAACCTACAGTATATCAAACACATTAGCAAACAGATTCCTTTGATAACGTGCATTTTGCACATAGCTGGTTATGAAAGAGATTCAGGAATCTCTTTTAAATGAAGAAAATTTTCAACATTGACAAGGTCAGGACTAGGATAACCAATTTGAATTAAAGAGCAAACTATACTGAAAGATTTAACCATTGCATTTTTGAATACCACTCATTTACCATCACTCTGCATTTATCTAAAGCACAGAGTGCTTAAAATGAACACAGCCTCAGACAAATTGGTCTTCACAGTGTGCAACTTTGTCTTTATTATATTGCATCAGTGGCGAGGCCGTCCATGTGTGCTCTCAGTGACAGAGACATTGTGGGTGTTGGATGAGTTCGTGGTGTAAAGCTCCAGCAGCAGATGGTCGGGGTGCTAACCCAATTAATCCTAGCATTCTTGACAGATAATATCCCAACAGAACATATACCACCCTCCAAGAGAAGGTAGCAGAACAAAAAAAGTCACTGCAAACTTCCATTTTTATAACTCTACCCACAAAGCATGAGATCAACAAGCCAGTTGTTTTTCATGCTGTGTTCAGCTCTGCTAATGAATTTGCCACACAACTGACAAGGGCAGCCTCAGAAATCTGTCTACGGAAACTGGGACATGAGTTGCCATATTACTTTTCTGTAATCTTTGTTCATTTAAAACACCTTTTCAATGGACTAATTACATCAAGAAGAAAACACGGTGAATCAATTAGTTATTTTATCTTTTGGTCTTTAATTATCTTCTGGCTAGGGACAAAAACAGAGGATCGATGTATGGTAAATATGCTAATCTTTTTTCATGCCTTGTCAGTATGATAATTACGCAGCTTTGATTGTGTATATGATGTCTTAGGAAATGCCTTTAACATTCATTGTCAAAGTTTGGGGTGTGTGATGAGTGTGACATTAGAAAATGCAGATGTAAAGAATGAGGAATTAAATAAAAGGTGTGACATTAGAAAATGCTAGAGAGTAGAGCACACAGATGTCAGTGTGAAACTTCAGACAGTCGTTGATTCAAAGAATTTGCAACAAAGCATTAAAAATTAGATTTTAATTTATGATTGCTAGTTTGTCCAATTACTGTTGCTCCCTTAAAAAGCCCTCAGTTGGAGTTGATTAAAGTTTTTTTTTGCACAAAATGAAACGTTGTTTTTATAAATTCTGAAAATACACACACTCCAACAAAAAGTGTAGAACAAGCATGAATGTGTTATGAATTACTTTTTTATTCAGCCCAGGAACTAATGATGTCTTCCAATAAGCACTTATATCTAACAAATCATATTCAGCTGGTCCCTCATGGAAGCACAATAATTTGCCCTTTTTTTACCCCAAGGCAAAGCTGTGTGACTTTGAACAGAAGGACAAAGCTACAGTGGCATTTGATGTGAAACTGAATTTATGCTAATGATTCTCTTTCCTTCAATTCCAGATGTTTGCCCAATCATTGTGAGCATGGAGGACGGTGCACTCAGACCTGGGACACCTTCAGCTGCTCCTGTGATGGCATCGGGTACGCCGGAGCTACCTGTCACTCCTGTACGTACACACAGTCCTAAAATCGGTCATTCAATTCAGTTGAAATGTGTTAAATATAAATATATACAGTATCAGCTTTTAGTACACACAAAGGAGAGTGTTACACTAGCCTTAACATGTTACTGTGACCACCAAGGAGCAATGATTTAAAAAAAAATAGTACCTGTTTATTTTTCTGTTGGGTTCTGCGAATCTTTGGGAGTCGGCTACAGCTAGCATTACCATTTTTATTTGTTTGTTTGTTTGTTTGTTTGTTTGTTTGTTTGTTTGTTTGTTTGTTTGGGGGGTATTTTTCTGAACAATAACATAGAGCATAAAAAATTTTTTTTGTAATTCATAATACCACTTGTATTTACACGTTACTTTTTCTGTTCTGGTTGGAACCAGTTTGTGCTGTTCTATGAAAGGAGTAGTTCACTGCATGGTAACATAAACTTACCACGAAACCAACGTAAGTTCTTACTTTTTGGCCATTTTGTGCCTGTAAACAAAGCCACAACTCAGGTTGCTCCAGTCACTAAACTATCCTAAACAACGCCACTTTAATTGCTTCCTTAATCAATACAACAGTTTTTAGCCACACTAACGCAATTGTAAAAGGGTTTTCTAAATGACCTGTAGCCTGTTCTGTCATCAGTATGTGTTCCTGATTATGTCCAGATGTTTTATTTTCACCCCTTAAATAGTCTTTTTGTTTATACCATCCTGCATCCTGTCACATCACAAAATCTTGCCATTGTTAATGCGTATTACTAAGCCTTTTATTTAATTCATCATTCTCTAGATCTGTGTACTTTCTGGTTTTGACCTCTGCTTATTTATTTGAAATACAATTATATGTAGATTACCTTAGTATCATGTTGCCTGCCTGTTCTTTGACCCCAATTAGGAAAATGGATACTGATTAATGAATTCAAATGAATAAACTTTATGCCAACTTTACACACTTGCAGCCTGCCTCCAAACACCACACATTACATTTGCAGAACATCTTACACAATTGTACATCAATAAGTTTGTACAGTCATATGGTATATATGACCATGATAAGATGCTAATTTTGGGTTTTAGTGTTGTCATTATTTTGTCTTGAACGCTACTGCAGCAACCATGAGAATGTACAAACTAAGCAAGTGGCATCGTTCAAGGAAGATTTTGTACATTACAGTAAACTTGAGCTGTGAGACTTGAATTATAAACTAAGGCCTTCCACTTATCACTGAGATGAGAGCAGGGGGAAAATGTAAACTGACCGCCAAAAGCTATATTCATGGCCAAAAGCTTCTGTTTGTTTAAATCAGACATGGAGCAGACAAGGAACTAGACAGGGATGCTTGAGATGATTTTTTTCTTTTAAAGTTTACAGACATTTTAATGGAATAGCCTTTATAATGCAGACTAGAACAAACCTTGAAGCTTTTTTTGATTATTCTATTGATTTTGAGTCTACATGAAGGACATAATCTTTATAGCACAACCTACACTATAGCTAAATCACTCAACATCTAACTTATACTTCTTTATGACTGTTGACTTACTGTATATGACTCATGCTGTCTAAACAGTCCACAAAGAAGCATGTTTACATAATACATTTAGCAGCTTTGCCTCAGAAAACCTCATTATATAAAGATGAAACACTTATCTGGTTGCATATTGCTTACTTCCTATGACAAGAAATCTCATATGTTAGCTGTCTGGGAATGTCACCTTTCAGTACCGCCAAACATCGTGACCATGCATTCACAGATAATAACGTCATCCAATGTTCGCAGTATAATTCATATAGCATATAATATAATTGTATAGTATATAATAACATTGTCTCTTCGATAATAAATACATAAACAGACAATAACAGCATGAAATATTAAAAAATCATATTAAAAGCTTCGATAAAAGCATCAATTGGTTCAGTAGGATCATCTTTCCTATTACTCTACATTGTGTTGTTGCCAATCAGCAAATGATGTTCAATAAGAATCTACACTTTCACATTTGTGTTTTGATTTGCTGTTGCCATTTATTTATTTATTTATTTATTTATTTATTTATTTGCCTTCATGTTTATTTTTTATTTATTTCATTTTATTTTATTTTGTTATGTTCTTAATTTTGGTTTATTGTGTGTGTTTTTTTTTTTTACAGTACAAGTGCTTTTTTTTACTCTTCTGTGATTTTTATGTAAGTTTTTTTTTTTTGCTGTTATGTTTAGAATTTTGCTGTTATTTTAGTTTGCTCTGTTTTGATATGTTTGCTGTTTTGAATTTTGCTGGTGTTTTTATTTGCTATTCTCACATTTTTAATTGCTGTTATGTTTTTTAATTTTTTCTTTTGTGCTTTGCAGTTGTGTTTATATATTTAGCACTTACTGAGCGCAGTATGAAACTACTACTTCTTATACAGGTTTTAGATGGACTGGATTGTCTTATTCTCTTTTCCATTTAGCCATCTATGAGCAGTCATGCGAGGCTTATAAGCACCTGGGGAAAACTTCAGACGTCTACTGGATCGATCCTGATGGCAGTGGACCTCTAGGGCCATTCAGAGTTATCTGCAACATGACAGGTAATTTATACGGTAGCATCCAATTGGTTCTATTATTTAAAAAAAACAATTTACTATATCAGTTATAAGTCCATTTTTTCAAAATATATTTAAACGTATAAAGATTACAGATTCATTTTAGTCATTAATAACAGTCCCGAACATGTACATTGTGCTTAGCAACAGACACCCAATCAGAAATTGAAGAGCTAGTGCCTCATTACATGTGAAAACCAGCACACAACAAAACAACAACAACGGCTCGAAGCGTCAGATGGCAAAACACTGAGCATCATGGAAGTGCGCTCCATACCGGTGAATATCGGTGAAAGCCTGCTCAATTATTGGACAAACATAAAAAAGACAACAATGCCTGCGAAGGCACAGAACGGCAGACCTGTTCTTTTTTCCCTTCTGATGGGAAAACCGCAAATGTGCACGGTGTGAATTAGATTATAAATACACAGGATTAATTCTTAACACAGAGTAAAGTATGAGCATTGTGAAACGTAAAACAAGATAACTCAGAATTCTGTTTACTATTTCAAGCGTGAAAAGCCCACTAGAGTTTTTATGTATCATATTTAATAATAGTGATGGACTTTTATACACTGCTGTATATATGATCATTATGTATTCATTATGCTTGAGATCTGAAATAAAAACACAGTCCTTTAATAGACCAGGCATTTGACTTTAATATTCGTCTTTCCTGGAACTATAATAGAGAAAAGATATTAAATTCCATTTTTAAATGTCTTGGTGACATCATAATAAATAAGTAATGAAGTAAATTAATAAGTAATGAAGTAATAAAGTAAATTAATAAATTAAGTAATGTAGCCATGTGGGATGTGTGAGAGCTCAACGCATGAAACACTGTATGTTTATTGAGCACATGGCATCTTCAAACATGACAAATCCCTCCAGTGAGCATCGGAGTCACCAATTAAATTGAACTGACTGACAAATTTAAGTAGATATGAAACTCAGAGAACTGATTAATGACATCAAATGACATCAAATGACATCAATAAATTACTTCAACATCTTGGTAAATGTTTTTTTAATAGATTTTTAATGAAAATACAATTTTAATTTTCAATAACAGAGGATAAGGTGTGGACGATGGTGATAAACAACCTGCCAGCTCAAACAGTTGTCTCAGGTTCAAGCAGGGAGAGACGCACAGTGCTGCATGTAAACTACAGTGCTACCATTGAGCAGATCAGTGCCATTACAGACGCTGCAGAACACTGTGAGCAGCACATTGCCTACACCTGCCGCTCGTCACGTCTACTCAACACACCCGGTAGGAAACTTGTGCATGTGTGAGTGGCTGTTTCACTGTCTTCATGATAAGCAGGTAAATGGTATGCTGTGTTTCACTGTTGGGTGTCTGTATGTGTGTGTGTGTGTGTGTGTGTGTGTGTGTGTGTGTGTGTGTGTGTGTGTGTGTGTGTGTGTGTGTGTGTGTGTGTGTGTGTGTGTGTGTGTGTGTGTAGCTCTGTGCAGATGGCTGAAGAAGAGGTTTAAGTTTACTCTAATTATTTTACTTATGTCTGACTTCTGTCTTTGTCTCATCACTGCAAACATCTTAGTACAGGACAGATTTAGGAAGTAATGAATGTAGATAGAGAGGGTTAGAGGCAGTTAGGGTGAGAGGCAGCATTGATGCTTTAGATATTTATTCCAGCAAAACATAATCAGAAAACACAATGATAACACACACACACACACACACACACACACACACACACACACACACACACACACACACACACACACACACACACAGCAGATTCTAATGGATTCTTCTTATCTGTCTACGTGTATTAGAGTAAAAACCTACTCCTGAAAAATAAAAGCTGATGCAAACCTATACTTTAAAACGGACAAGATGTAGAGTAAATGTATTCATTTTTTTTCATCAATATTTTTATTTCAACATCATCAACCTTTTTGTGTGGCCATGTCACTAATCAGACTGCAAAAATAAATGAATGAATGAAAATAAATAAATAAATAAATAAATAAATAAATAAATAAATAAATAAATAAATAAATCTATCAATCAATCCTGATCTGGCATCACTGGTTCTTTTCATATGTAGTTTCTGGTCTGATGAGTTTAATTGAACTAAATTAGTTACATAAATACATGTACAGTACAGTAATTAGTTAAGCTGCAGTTGAGAATGTTCTACAGATGCCAAGCTGGTTCAAGCTGGTTTGAATATTAGATTTGTTGAACTACAGCCATGTTTTTCATATAATGGTTGAAAAGTGTTTGGTTCAGTTTGATCAAATGTTTGGCTAGGTCTGCATAGCCTTGAGATTATCATTAAACTCTCGTTCGTGCTTTTAAATCCCTTATGTGGCCTTGTTTATTCTTTTCCTGTAGAATTTCTAACACTTATACACGACACGCAGAAGTAATAATGGACCCTGGCTCAGTCTTTAAGTCCAGTCTGTCCAGCTATTTAATCATTCAAAGCTCAGCGAATTGTTTTTTTTTTTTCAGTCTTCAAAAACTCTTTAGTTTTTGCCTCTGACTCTTTTGCCTCTGACAGGGACTTGTTTTCTCGTTGGTATAAACATGTAGTTTTATAAATGCAAATTTGTCACCTATCCATGGTGAGACCAAAAAGCTTTCATCATAAAAGAGAGAAGTGGTTGTAGACCTCCACAATCAGAACAGAGAAGAGATGAGGATGATAATATCATTCAGAATATCATAAAACACAATCAATTTGGGCTTGGATTTGTCCAAAGAAAGGTTTTTTCACACCATTTTTAATTGACTTGCTCAGTAGTGATTTAAAGAGTACAGTCTAAATATGTAAATGAACGAATATAAAAGAAGCTTGGTTGTGTTGTGTGGAGGGGTTTTTTAAGATCAACCATTCAGATGCTCATCCTTTAATCTAGGCATTCATGGATAAGGCTCAGTCTGTTATTTATATCCAAAAGGAGGCTTTGTTAAATATCTAATGTACCACTGCTACTTAAGAAAATATTGTCAAAACAACAATCCCGTAAGATCAAAATTATAGTCGTGTTGTGGAGCAGAACTTTTGTGCTGTGTGAAATTTGTATCAGACATAAAGGTTTTTAATCATTGAAAGTCCCTTGTTGATAAAGTATTTGATTACAGTCGGTAATAATAAGCCTTTCTGTATGAAGTGGCCATATTTTCTGCTTTTCATCTTGTACCTTATGTCCGTAAGCAGCGATTATTATTGGCTAATTAATTTCTTTGTGAGATATGTTACGTATTGTGCATTATACATTTATATTCTGTATCATGCTCTCTGAAGACTGTTATAAAGAACTCGGTAATATTCTGCCTAATAAACTTGGCTTATACTGTACAAGGAGAAAAAGAATTAACTGCAAAAAATATGCTTTCTAAAATGGCTGTGAGGTTTAATCACATGACAGCATAGGAGTCAGTTCTGCTGCCAAATGAAGCGTTAACTCCAAATTGCATCTAAAGTGCATGGACTCCAGTAATTGGGACTTTAAACGACCATTCCCATAATTTTATGATTCCTCAGTGTTTTAGAGGGGTGAGACATCAGGGTCATATTAATCCCAGTCTCTTTCAACTCTTTCAACAGGGTGTTGAAAAACAAACCCACAATTTCATTCACTTCTTTTTCATTACCAGTGCAACAGAGGAATTCAGTCTGAAACATTTATTTATAAATGTAGCTGATTAATTGTTGAATTAATTTGATTACAATTAATGATAAATTAGTAACGGTTCCATTTTTTTTAGACGATTACTGATAAAATATGACCTGTTTGATTTGGAAAAGTTCTAATGTATCCTGTGCAACATGGTGTTCAAATATCCTAAAAGGATATAATAAAAATAGTAATGCGGTCAGCATGGTGTTGCCACCTCACAGCTCCAGGGTTCCAGTTTAAGCCTGATCTCAGGTTTCTCTCTGTCTGGTACTTCACATGCTCTCAGAAGGTTTCTTCCTGGTTTCCTCTAGTTTTCTCCCACTGTCCAAAAATATACATCTAGGATTAGCTGACCAAGTGAATGCATGTGTGTGATGCCGTGTTATAGGCCGGTGTGCCATCCCAGGTACATTCTACTGTACCTCCCAGAGTTCTCGGTATAGATGAAATTAACCTAGTGTTTCTGGGATAAATTACTTACCCAGGGTTTCCATTATAGATTACTTGAACTCAATATTTCTGGGATAGCACATTTAACAATGGACATTGTCTCAAAGCAGCTTTAAAGAACATAAATATAGTACAGAAAGGTTAATAGTATTAAAAAAAAAATTAAACAATGAGCAAGCCTGTGGTGACTGAGGTGACTGTGGAAGGAAAATCCCCCTTAGATGGAAGAGGAAAATCCCTTGAGAGGAACCAGACTCAAAAGAGAGACATCCTCATGTGGGTGACACTGGAGGGTTTGATTATAAATATACAGTCTGACAATTGTGTTTTGATGAGGAGGTTGTTGTCCTCAAAGGCCACATGTAGGCATTTCCTCTTTGACCGTCCAAAATCCCTATGAAGCAGAATCTAACTGGAGCTGGTACATCTCTAGATGTCTCAGGATCCTCACAGGGTTGGTCTCTTCTCACTGAAGGTCTGTAATCTTCATGGCACAGAACACAACTGGAGCTGGTACAATCTCTGGATGCCTCGGGATGGTTAGAAATAGAGAAGAAAGTAAAGGGGAATTAGCATAACTACTGTTCATAATATTAACCAGCACTAAAGATTACTTGAACCAAGTCTTTTCAGGATAAATTACTTGAAGCCAGTGATATGACTATAAATTCATTTATAGATGATTATAAAAGAATGTAGTGGTCTGACGATAAATTACTTGAGCCCAGTGTTTCCAGGACAGATTACTTGAACCCAGTGTTTCCATTATAGATTACTTGAACCCAATGCTATTAGTGCTATGCTAATGAAGCCATAGTGAACAGTATACTGTGCATCTGTTTCTTATTGCTGCTGAAAGGTAACTAATTACATTTCAACACATGGTTTTCAGCCTTTAAATTGATTGTTGATGGTTGTCCAGTCCTATTATCGCCGAGGCTAACCTTACAGCACTTCAGTGTGGATAAGAGGCTGTGCGTGCAGAAAAAGTGAGGAGGAATCGTGCTGCATAAATGTGCCATCATCACAATCATCACAATCAGAGCATGACAGGGCAGCACAGTTTATAGATAAATGGCATCTGCAGGTTCTGAGTTCAGAAATGATTACCAGAATTCAAATGACCCACAGCTGTCACAGCCAGATAAGCTCACAATCAGTAGTTTGTTCTATATGAATTGCGTTTTTGGCATTTGACTACGAATAGAAAGCAATCTTTAACTCTATTGAGAAGCTTGAGATGTTTGAGAAGCTGAACTGACTGATCAACCTTCAGCATTAAGGACTCTCTCATTCCCAATATCTAATAGTTTAAAAGCAATTGCCATAAAATGTATGACATCAGTGTTGAAGTTGGCCCAATAATGTAAGAAGGAAGTTGTTCTATAGCTTTGGTCCTTTCTAATAATGAGAAAGTAAACACATTCAGTTTTGCCTTTCTATCAGACAAAGAAAGCTATACTTCCAGACTAAAAATGTAATTGTGCTACCCAGACAGACCATAATATGGTTCCCAGAAATTGCTTCGGTCAAGTAACTTTAAGCAAACGTTAGAAAAATCTGCATTGGATTTAGAGCACACTAATATTTTACTGTGTCTTAATGAGGCCTCTTTGAACGTCAGAGAATTTACTGTAAATATGATATGAAATATGTGCTGACTTGAGTTTCATACACATAATATGATACTGTAAAGATTGCAAGTATCATAGTATTATGTGAAAATCCTTTTTTTTTAAGGACAGAAAGTGAAGTGCTGAGTCTGACCTTCAGAGATTTCTGGGATTAACAACAATGAACAGCACCTCACTATGGTTTGACTATCATTCAAGATCCAATGGTTCAACTTACTGGCACTACATTAACCCTTGTATGTTGTTGCTATTTTTGTTACTCAGCCGCTGTTGGTGGGTCTGGTGGACCCGCTGCATTTTTAGGATTTTATTTCAACAGAATCAAAAATTTTATGTAAAAATACTCACAGATTTTTACTTCATCCCAATTACTAGCAATATAAACAGCATATATGGTTAATATTTGCCCTATACCTTTATTACATCACATTTTCTAATTAAAGTGCTACTCGTTTTTTGTTGTTTTTTAATCAAATGCAATGTAAAAAAACTAAATCAAATTTAATCAAGTTATGAGTGGGAAAAAGCAACAAATTTACAAGGAAGCAAAGTTTTTCAAAACTATTGATGTTTATGAATATGGGTCCCACAGACAACAACATACAATGGTTAATAAGATAGGTGTTGACATGTTGATTTGAGTACAAATTTGTGTCTCACAAAAAAAATGATCGGCATTAAAAACAAACACTCATCTTGCACAACTAATCTCAAGATTTATGCATTTTGCATAAGTTATCATCATTAACTTATTTAATGTTTTCATGTGTTTGGAGTTATCACATTTAGTGACTCCTAACTCCTAACATCTAAAGATAATGGGAAGCTTTTCCCATGTGTGAAATCCTAATCCTAGTACAAATTAGTGAACCGTGGTAGATATACAGTGGTCTGTTCATCCAGGCAAAGTCAACGTCTACTGTAGGTGAGCATGCATAAATGAAAGGCTTGGTAATATTGTACAAGAGAACTCAGGATATATACAGTTTCATACTGGACACATGAGGGTTTGAATACATATATGAATCAGGAAGTAAATTGAAAACAGTTTACAGTATGATGAATGTGTATATAGTTGTTTTATGGACAAAATGTCACTTAAATTGGAATGTACAGAAGTTTTTCATTTAAAAAAAAAGCCAATATTCAGCATTAAGACAGTGTGTGCCATGACGGTGGATGTATTTCCTTCAAAGGCTTCTCCATAACCACTAAATAAAATAAAACAAAAAACAGCATAATCCCAGGCAGTATTACTAAATAGTACTATATAGTACTAAAGTAACAGCTGCACATGAACTAGTTATGCTTTCCCTTCCATACATGCTTGTTGAACTTCTACTTGGAAGATAGAACATAAAAAGTTACTGCGGTTGGGGGCACAGTTTAAAATATATATATATGTATGCCAATTATTGTCTGCTTATTATTAAGTATGAATTTTAGATTTATTCTCAGAATGAATCCAAACCTGCTGTGTCCAGCTGTGATGTAAATATTCATTCATTCATTCATTCATTTTCTACCGCTTATCCGAACTTCTCGGGTCACGTGGAGCCTGTGCCTATCTCAGGCGTCATCGTGCATTAAGGCAGGATACACCCTGGACGGAGTGCCAACCCATCGCAGGGCACACACACTCTCATTCACTCATGCAATCACACACTACGGACAATTTTCCAGAGATGCCAATCAACCTACCATGCATGTCTTTGGACCGGGGAGGAAACCGGAGTACCCAGAGGAAACCCCTGAGGCACGGGGAGAACGTGCAAACTCCACACACATAAGGCGGAGGCGGGAATCGAACCCCAAACCCTGGACGTGTGAGACGAACATGCTGATGCCAGTGATGTAAATATTTCCATGTAAAATTTCTTGAGTCATTAGAAAATCTTTAAAATATACAATTTACCATTGTTCCTCTGCTTTATGCTACTATCTCATTATGACGTTTTAACAAAATCTGTTGGTTAATTTGTGGTGTTATTTCAGTGACATTCTTCGTGTCATTTATAAACAGTAGAATCCCATAGAGAGTTATAATTAAGTCATGACATTTTGATGAACTTGAAATGAGATGCCAGTCGAAATCTGTTGAATGATTTCACGCTGTTCACAGTGATGAGACAATGTCCAGCAGGACGCTGGTGTTAATTGTGCCGGGTGACCGCACTGCAGTTTGTCGCATGTGCTCCAGATGGTGGAGGACAAAACAAGCTGCTGCAATATCAACTTGATCAGCTCTGGGTGTTGTGGCATGGTTGAGTTAGTTATGTGACAATACTCTGAATTAGGAGCATTCCCAATAAAGGCATTTACTTATTGATAGTTACAGCATACTGTTCAACCAAATAGTCCCTCACTGAATTTTTTAGCACTTTAATTTGACTCCGTTTTTATTTTGTAGCATATTTAGACTCATTTACCATTTCTTTGCAATGGATTGAATTCTTATTTAAATCCTCAAATTGCTTTGATAGCCAAAGATATGAACTGGATGTTTGAAAGGCATGGAAATGCAAATTGAATGCTTGTTTAAGTGTATACTGATATCAGTCCACTATTATCAGCTGTGGATGGCCGCACATGGACAGTCTAAAGATACATGAGATTACTGAGGATGGCACCACTTAGAAAGCATAAAGATGGCTTTGGATTGCAATTGATGAACATTTTTGCTATCATGGCTTAGGACTACAATTGCTATGATAGCTTTAGGACTGCAATTACCACAAAATGTTTTGCACTCAAGTCTCCATCAATGAACTGCTGATAACTAACAAAATAGTGTTACTACAGTAGAAAAGTTGTGAGTTGTGTCAATATTAAAAATTCCTTCTTACATAACTGCACTTTTTTGACCATAATACACATCTTTAGAATGTAAATTGTTTATAATCACATGCTGGTGGCACCAAAGGTTCTTCCTACTGTAATATACTACAGTAGGGAGTTTCTGTCACAATCAACCTCTGGCTTGCTCTTTAGGGATACATTTGAAAAGAAAATATAAAGTTAAAATTCATATCCTGAATTTCTCTAAAGCAGAAGCTTTTTGATTCCTGGTGCATTTACTGAATAGTGCACAGGTCAACAGATTACTCTCTTAATCCTATAGATTATTGTGCTAGGTACAAACACACTTGACTGACACCATCTGTACTAAAAACACACAGCTGCTACATGAGCGCATTGTTCACATACTCACTAATGTACATCTGGAGGATTAAAAGCATTGTCTTCTAGAACTAAGACCATCTGGCTTTTGAGTCAAGCTGTAATGAGAAACACTTAAATGCACAGCAACATTAAACACACAGACGAACTCCGCTTCTCTTTAAAACTTTGTGCCTTTGTTGTTATTTGCAAAGTAAAATACCTCCAGCATACGTTCAAAAATATTTGCTTATTTAACAACTTGAAGACATACTGTATACACTGAGAACAGGTTTTTCAGTATGTTTAGAGGTGTGTAAAATTCACTAATCACAATAGGAAAACTATTAGTGTTAGTACTCAATAGCAATCTAAAAGAGTGCAAAGTAGGTGTCAGGACCCTGGCAGAGGTGGCTTGGAGGCAGACCCGTACGCAGGATAGCTTCAAATGCAAGGGGTTTAATACATGAGGAAGAACAAACATAAACCACGCTACACAGGGAATACACAATATTATCAATGAAGCCGCGCTGCCTAATGCAACGCGGCTCACATATATAGCGATACGGACAATCACACACAAAGGGAAACAGGTGTGATGACCGGGGAGGAGCAGACATGGACGGGGCAATCACGTGACACAAACAAACAACAAACGCACATAGCACCAAGTCTGTGCTGATCCCTAATGGATCCGCACTGATCCCTAACAGAACCCCCCCCTTAAGGCGTGGCTCCCAAAGCGCCAAAACCCGGCAAGGTCCGGGGGGGGCGAGGTCCACAGCGAATGGCAGGTGAGGGAAGCAAGGACGACGGCGAGGCTAGTGGGGAGAGCAAGGACCACAGAGAGGTAGGCGAGGGGAGCAGAGGCACACGGCGAGGAAGATGGGGGGAGCAGAGGCACACGGCGGCGCAGCCGGAAAAGGGCTGAGCGTTGTCCACAGCCGCGTTAAGGGGCCGAGGCGACGGCCGCATCCGAACTGAAGGGCCGAGCATCTTCCCCCGACGCACCGTGGCCAAACCTGCGCCTCGGCGAGCTGAGGAAAAGGGCGGGAGGGCGGGAAGGCGCCCACGCCTCGGCCCTGCAGCACCCCCGCGGAAGTGGTGAAGCGACGTCCTCCTCGGAACGGAACCGGAAGTGGAGCGGCGTCCTTCACCGGAGAGATGTAGGGCGATGCCACAGGGCACCTAAAAAAATAAAGGAACCCCAATAACATGGTGACACCCTCCGCGGAAGTGGTGAATCGACGTCCTCCTCGGAACGGAACCGGAAGTGGAGCAGCGTCCTTCACCGGCAAGATGCGGAGCGATGTCACCAGAAGGACTGGCGGAACAGTCCAGGGGGAAAATGAAAAAAAAAAAGCCGGTCTGAGCTGGAAGCTATCCTGCTGGGTCTGCATGGTCGAGGCGGCTTCATTCTGTCAGGACCCTGGCAGAGGTGGCTTGGAGACAGACCCGTACGCAGGATAGCTTCAAATGCAAGGGGTTTAATACATGAGGAAGAACAAACATAAACCACGCTACACAGGGAATACACAATATAATTAATGAAGCCGCGCTGCCTAATGCAACGCGGCTCACATATATAGTGACACGGACAATCACACACAAAGGGAAACAGGTGTGATGACCGGGGAGGAGCAGACGTGGACGGGGCAATCACGTGACACAAACAAACAACAAACGCACATGGCACCAAGTCTGCGCTGATCCCTAACAGATCCGCGCTGATCCCTAACAGTAGGCAGTTTCAGACAAGAACGTTAGTTAGTTGACTTCCTCACTTACATATGTATATCCTGTCAGAAAAAAGGGGTGAAACAGCAAAACTTAGGGGGGAAAAGAACCCACCAAGGACAGCAAGGCAACAGAAAAGCAAGCCAAAAACCAGTCGATACAATAAAACACAGAACACACAAGACAACAGGTATATATAGGGTGGACAATCATTTAAACACAAGGAACAGGCGTCTCTGTGTGTGTGTGTGTGTGTGTGTGTGTGTGTGTGTGTGTGTGTGTGTGTGTGTGTGTGTGTGTGTGTGTGTGTGTGTGTGTGAGTGTGAGTGTGTGTGTGTGTTAAGGGGGTGTTTATTTAAGGAATGGGTGGGGCAGAACATGAGATACACAAAACAAAAAACCTTACTACAGCAAAAAGTATGTCCCCCTAGTGTCCAGACAGGGAACAGTTCAAGCCAGTCCTGCCAATATCTTTTACTATATAAATATCGTATACCAAAAAGGGAATGATACCAACGTTTCTTTTGCATGTGCTACATCTAAAGGGAGAATAAGAGGACTAGGGCTTTAAAGGACATGTGCAGTTGTCAAATACAGGTGATATAGCTGAAAGCACCAGTTTAAAAATAAACCTACATATCTGTATTGTTCTGAATTGAGCATCAGTATAAATCTTCACTGGTACACTGTATGAGCACTATACAGTAATTCAAATTTAGGAATCCATCCTGATATCGGTACATTGGGACACAGATCAAGGTACAGGTCAAGATTACTGTCAGTTTAAAAATCTCTGCTGGGGACGTTTTTCTTAAATAAAGTGCTAATTTAAGTACAGCCAGTGACTCAGCTGCTCAGAGATCCCGGGGAAGGTCATTCTACCACCAGTCTTTGCACGCCTTCATGTACCCTGGGAGGTGATAGGACCAGTCACGCAGTGCCGGGGGGTTGGACGGAGGGTAGTGCATTGTGGGGACTGTAAAGTGCTTCATGGTAGGTGGGTGCTGGGCATTTTTGGCTCTGTAGGAAAGCATCTGTGTTTTAAATCAGATGCAGGAAGCTCCAGGAAACAAGTGGAGAGAGCATTGCACTGGGGAATTGTGGGAGAGCTTTGGAAGGTTGACATGCAGCTGCATTCTGGATTGGTGTTTGTATGCTGTAGAATTTAAGTTAAAGTGGAAGAACTCAATTGGCCTGCACAGAGCCCTGACCTCAAGCTTACTGAACACCCCTGGGATTTCTTGAACACCTTTAGGTTTCAAATGCAGGTCTTCTCACCTAACACCAGTGCCTGTCTTCACTAATGCTTATGTAGATAACTGCCTTCTCAGGGAAATTGAGGTTATCATAAGAGAAAAGGAGGGACAAAATCTGGTTTGAGATGCACAAAAAGCACATATGGGAGTGATGGTCAGGTTTTGGCCATACAGTGTATGTGGCAGGAAGAACGTTTATTAAGTTTGGACTTTAACCTTTGCTAGATTGCAAACTGCAATAGTAGTTTTTCATTTTCTTCTTTTTGTAAAAAAAAGGGGTTCATTTCTAGACTTCAGCACTTTATTATAATTGTTCTTTTCTGCTCTTTCCTATTGTTGCTAATATTACATTTCTGTTGCTTGAATTTCTTTTATGTACCACGTGAATCATCTGCAGATGTTCCCTTTTGTTGTGATTTGAATTTCTTGCCTTTCTGGTGTGCTAAATAGCCATTCAAACCAAAAGTTTGTTCCCAATACCACTAGTCTTGTTCTTGTGTATGTTTGTAGCACTTGGCTGTCGTGTGGTTTACCTGAATACATGCATTTCTCTACTGTCTGTCTTTCCAGCCTGAAACGCCAAACAGAATGCAGTAGAGATTGTTGTTTGCTGTTCATGAGCATTTCATCAGCATTGCAACATAATTCTGTTTGGGGTTTTACTCAACAAGGCAGTGTAATGCAACAAGGTTGTGTGTTTTTGTCACTAGAAATATATATCACACTGCTTGCTTTATTTTTTGATTCTGTACCGTTGGAGCATAAGTTCAAGTCGAGATACAGCGAGTTTGTGAATCCAATATTAGACTAGCTATTATTGTTTGAATTTTTTGACGTATAAACAGTGTATAATATGATAATATAATCATCATTATTCCAAGTAATCACAGAGCGATGCATTCCTGGGAAAATGGTTTTCATCTCAAGTCCAAAACCAATTGTATCAGATCTAATCATAAATAGACCTCAATTTAATACTTTTTTTTAACAGTGTAGGTTTTTTTTTTTTTTTGGAATGGGATAAATTAAAAAACTAGTATACTGCACAGGTTTATTATTTTATCTTATCAGAAGATACAGTACACCTACTGACAAAAGCCTTCATTTACATGCAGCTAAAAGCATAATATAAAATATTTTAATGAAACGTGTCTACTGTACTTATAAACAGTTAATTAGGTATTTATTTAGGCTGGCAAAAATCTTTGCATCCAAACATAGCCAGTGCGAACAATCACGTAAGTGTGATATTAAGACAGACAATTAATTCAAAGTGAGGAATAAAAAAGATATAATTCAAACTCATCGATGTACTATAGAGGACATCATAATTTCTCTTATTAGTGAACATTAAGGTCTTATTATTCATCTTACTATAAAAATGTTTAGAATTAGAGGTAATAGAATAGAGTATGAAAATGTTCAAAGAAGGTACTGAAACTTCGAACATGTAGAAGGAATGAATATCAGTTGCTCTTCAGCAAGTTGCAGCAAAGTTAATAAAGTATCTGATCTGAGGACACAGAGTACCCTTTTAGTTTCAATCCAAATTATTTTAGTTGAAAAAAGCTCTTTTCTGTTGGAACTGTAAACATCTCCATAGAGGAATTTGCACCTTGCATACTCATCTAATAGAAATACTGTCTTGTCTGTCCTTATTAATGTCTCTGACAGGAATGCCATCTGTGTATGCTAAGGATCAAACAGCAGGGCAAGTGTGAAATTATTGCGTGTTCGAACCCACGTCTCCTTATGAAGTAATGAAATGACTCTGACAAACAAACTCCTACCAGGCGGTTCTTTTAATTGAACTGTCTGAAGCTTTAAACCAGTATGACTTTCAAGGGTTCATATGCTACACATCATTTTTAATGGTAATGTTTTTACTATAAACAAGCATTCATTAATATGTAACTAATGCTTTCATAATTATGAATTCATGCCTGCAGTAATCTTTAGCACATGAGGAAATAATGAAGTGTATATTTTAACATCTAGCTGAGTCATATATGAATAGTCATGAGTAATGATGATAATTAAATTTTAACATTATGTTTATTCATTACATGTATAATTAATAGACACTGAAGACATTATGAATATGTATCTGTGTGGAAACCTGAATTATAGGCTATAATATAGGTTCAGGCAATTGGAGACTCTTTTCTGGTTTTGTTTTCCAGCAATAATTCTTAACTAAACTAAATGTAATCACAGGAAATACAAATAGTTATGTGAAAAAATTAGGAAACCCCATGAATTGTTAAAAATACGGGCATTTGATCTTCATTTTAACAATGCTGGAAAATTCAAGTAATATAACTAAACAATTAAAACAAAGAAAGATCTTTTTTAAATGATCTGTAAAATGTAAGTTTAAAAAAAAATCTAATTTCTTTTGAGTAAAAAATAAGGACAACAGCATATTTATTTGTATTTAAAATGGATAAAATTACCTACAGGTGTATCACATCAGGTACAAACTATTAGAACATTGTTACAGAGCATTTTAAAGAATTTTTGCCTTATTTAAACCTTTGATATTTCATTTTATAATTTACTTAATTGTTGAACCATGGTGAGATCTCTTAGGCATTTAGAAAGAAGATTGTGGATGTTTATAAGTCTTGTTTGGGATATAAAGAATAATATAAAAGAATTTGTATTCAGCCATTCCACTGTCCAGAAATACATTTACATTTACAGTACATTTAAGTTCATCATCCTTTATGCATATTTGAGTTTGGTACAGATTTTATGCCCCTTCTGACTTAACACTCCTACTGTACTTTATCCAAATTTTGAGAGTTAAGCCACCAGTCACTGGGTTGGCAATCAAACCCGCACCATGGTCATAAGAGTGAGGGATCTTGCTTATAGACCATATTTACATATTATGGACCACGTTTATATACAGTTCTAAAATCTATGCACAGCGAACTTTAAATTGTTCCTTAACACATTGAATACATTTAATAGCATCCTTTCCGTAAACTGTTTTTGTATCAGATCAAGTCGCTGGTGTTCAACGGCAAATCTTCACTGTGTACAAAAATGTGATCGTGTGCAATAAATAGACAGAATAAGTTAACAAGATGTCAGTACTTTTACTGTAATATTTATATAGAACTCAGAGCCTGTTAGTGTATAAACTTCAATTCAATGTTCATTAATTCATTATTATGGGAGAATTAGTTAAGTCTTAATCAACTTTTTTTCAGTGATGTCCACAGAGCCTCTCAGTACAAATTTATTTCCTGGACATTATTTAAATATCGTAAATTTAGACATTCAGTTTGGATACTTTGAATTGAATTTAGCCAAATGAAGCAGGCTAATAATTAAAAATCAATAGTGAATATAACTAGAATAATAATTGTTACAACTGTTAAGGGCTGTTTGTCATCTGCTAACAAATCCAAGCATCACAGACCTGTGGTTGCTTCAAACCTCTTAGGGATCGCCGTGCCGTGGAATGACCACTAGGGGATGACCCAGAAACAAGCTTCATTGCAGCTTTAAAGCATTAAATCCTCTAAAAACACGAAAAAACCTATTTACCTAGTAAAGTTTATACTCTCAAGATTTTCTTAAGCCCACACACAAAGCATAATATGATTCATAGCCGTCATACTATTTGAAAAAAATTTTGGAGTAAACTGACCTAGGTGGCGCTAGACCAGTTTTTCCTTTACCTTTAGACGCTTCCCTTTCTTCCACTGGGGTAATATTTTCCAAAACAAATATTCCACAAAAATCCCCAAATGTCCAAGGAAATTTCCACTTGGTGAAAGCCAAGACATGTGGCTATGACCCTCAGTTGTTATTTGGTCTCTAACATGTTCCAGAGAAATAATATTAATCAGTTTATCAGGTAAACAACCCAGGTGGAAACGAAAACCTTCCATTCTAGCCTCTGTAACTTTGTGCCAGTAAGGCCTAGAATCAATCTGACAGTTGTATCTGAAACTAGAGAATCTCTTCTTTCCAATGAGACCTCACCCCTGTGTGTCAAAGTATGTGGGAGCTGTACCACTTTTTCTTGGGTAGGTCATGTAGGCGAAAAACCTGCAATAGGGGGTGAGATCCCTAAGAGGTTTTAAAACTTTCAACAAACTATCATGTTGAACTTTTCTGAAAAGGAACAAAAGGTTTTAGCCCTAATCGAAAAGGGGCAATTTTGTTACCTCTTCTGTACACTTACAGTATGTACCCTGTGTGTGTGTGTGTGTGTGTGTGTGTGTGTGTGTGTGTGTGTGTGTGTGTGTGTGTGTGTGTGTGTGTGTGTGTGTGTATGCATGTATGTATGTATGTATGTATATTATATTATATTATATTATATTATATTATATTATATTATATTATATTATATTATATTATGTGGCCCTGTCTTTCTCTATTCACCTGGACTCTACACACCAGAGAAAGGTCATTTGTCGTATCCATCTGTCACCTCTAATGTGCCAAATAGGTGTCACAGCATTTTACCTGCCAAACATCGGTCTGCTGACACTGACACAAAGGACAACAGCACAGTTGGAAAGAAATCTGAGAAGGAGGAAAAACACAAAGGCTGTGCTTCCTCCACTGATGCAGCATCTGCCCAACAGCTGCAAAATACATTGAGCAGATGTCCAGCCATGCAAAATCCTCATAAAGCGGCCTTGGATTCTTCTTGTTTGCAGTCATTGATTGACTGCATTCTGACATTGTTTCTATAAAGTCTAAAGCATATGTTCTATCAAGCGTCTTGTATTTTGATGCGGTCCTTCACAAGGAGGTTATTAGAGTGACTCATGTGGAAATGCTAGTAATCCCTCATTAGCCTGTCAAAGCAGGTAGCGGTTGGCCAGCACTATAATCTAATACCTGTAAAGTGGATCATTTAAAATGTGTGTCCAACACAACACATCCAGCATTTGATAAAGGACATGGATTTTGCATGTAGCATTTTTGGTGAGCATTATCTGGTCTATGGAGGCAGCAAATGCTTTAATGCTCTCTTCTGTCTCTTGTGGGATTGGGATTAGCTTTTCTGTCTGGCTGTTAAAAATAGTCATTTACTCACTGTGATCATGGAGAAGGAAACAATGATTATGTTAATGTTCTCTTCTCTCAGAAAATATAGATTGGCCACCCCAGGCCTCATTCTAATGCTAGGATTTAGTGTTTTATTGTGTCAGCTCTGTTTATTAGCACCTTTTTGTACTTGCCCAACCATCATCCTGGAGTACTGCCTGTCTTGCCTGTCCTTGATAAAAACAAAATAAAGCTGATTAAATAAATCAGCTAAATAACAGACCATCCCAAGTTTAAATGGGTGTGTTAGGGCAGGGGAAGCCCTAAATTGTGAAGTGCAAGGGGTCCTTCATGACCACAACTAGGAACCTGTAGTTTAGTTGCATTCACATTGGCTTTACATGTAGACTTAGTGTAATAATAATAATAATATATAGCAATACTACCGTACAATAATAAAATTGTAGGTTTGAAAAGCTCTTAGAACCAGCAGCAATGTTTCTGTTGATAAAAACATGTACTCTTATGTAGGTGCACACACACACGCACGCACACACACACACACACACACACACACACACACACACACACACACACACACACACACACACACACACACACACACACTATGTGCGTTTTCCCCCTTGTTTAATGACAAACCTAAAGCAACAGTTGCTATTTTTGTGTAATGGCTAGATTTTTTTTAACAACACAAAAGCAGTTAACATTATAACTGTTTAGTGCACTGGCAGAAAAGAGTGAATGAGAAAGAGCATAAAGTCATGCCAATAATTACATTTTTTGCAGGTAGAGAGTTTCAATCATGTGTGTGTGTTCCAGAGTATAGACTGACACACTGCTGATCTCAGATTTGATCTTTTATAATGATGACTAATCCTCTGTTGCCAACAAATTAGTTAACAATAGTTCATTAGTATAAAGTGTTCTGTAGGTTATCGTTATGATGTAATGAATCGTAATGAATATGAGACAAAGTATCTAACAGTGCAGCTAACAGAATTATGGAAATGAAAAAGAAAGTTTGATGTACTCAAAAAATTTTTTTGGATATATTCATATATTATGTTTCTTAAGAGCAACTTACTTCCATTTCCATTTTCTTCAGGTTGCCCTTCTATATGTATGAATTTCTAACTTTTAAACACTTAAACAAGTCTTTTGGAAATGTTACCTTTTTGAAGGGCCATATAATATTTGCAGGAAAAGTGAGAGGCCTGCATATTTTTGTTTAAAAACTAAGAGTGTGTCAAAAATGTTCTAACGCATCGTGGGGGGGAAAAAACATAATTTACTACAGCAGATGTTTTTAGAACATTTCAGGAAGGCTTTATATACAATAGAGCTTAAAAAGATGTTATAGCTTAATTTGCTTTATAGCTTAACTTAGTGAGGCTGCTGTAAAGCCCCCTGTAATGAGGTAGTAATCACATGATTTATAGTTTTTTTGTTTGTTAGGTTGGAGAATAAAAGCAGTTTCTGCAGTTCAGTGTGAGTATACAGTATAAATATTACTGGTTGCTATCAGCAGCAGCTGTGGCATTAAAATTAGGGTGTAATCATTTAAAAATGACTTTTTTATAGCTAATGTTTGCTAGGTTTCTCAGCTCAGATGTATACATGAAGACTTAAATGCTTATACACCAAGGTGACTGTGAGGTTCTATGGCAGTCAGTTCCATTGCACTCACGAAAAAACATGTTTGCGTGCTTTCCAACTTTGAAGTAGCTGAAGGTTAATTACGTGTTGAGTAGTGATGTATATGCAAAAGAGAAATCTGAGATTATTCCTTCGGCTTTTCAGAGAGCAGATCCTTCTTTGGTAACAACCTTCAGTTTAATCATGCCAACAAAAAAGCTAATGAACTTTTCATACTGCATCATCCAGATCTCCAGCCTTCTCTAAATTGTGATTTTATGATGATATTATGGAAAACAATGGCTTAGAAACGTCTGACTGGTGCATATTGACATACAGTCATGACGTGTGACCAACACTAATCATTCTGCTTGCTATGTAGCTAAAACATTTAAGTGTATGTGTGCGAGTTATTTAGCTAGCATATATTGCCAGTTTTCATGAACTGAGTTGTTTACTTAGTGAACATAAGTAAAGACAGTAAAATTCTATAGCGATTTGCCAGCAGATTTTGTGTGCAATTGGCTGAAGCACCTTTACAGTCTCACCAAGATGAGCACCTTTACAGTCTCATCCAGATAGAAATTCTTGCATTTATATATATATATATATATATATATATATATATATATATATATATATATATATATATATATATTCATTCATTCATTTTCTACCGCTTTATCCGAACTACCTCGGGTCACGGGGAGCCTGTGCCTATCTCAGGCGTCATCGGGCATCAAGGCAGGATACACCCTGGACGGAGTGCCAACCCATCGCAGGGCACATACACACACACACACACACTCATTCACTCACGCAATCACACACTACGGACAATTTTTCCAGAGATGCCAATCAACCTACCATGCATGTCTTTGGACCGGGGGAGGAAACCGGAGTACCCGGAGGAAACCCCCGAGGCACGGGGAGAACATGCAAACTCCGCACACACAAGGCGAACGTGCTACCCACTAAGCCACCGTGCCCCCCTATATATATATATGACAATGACAGTTCGTTACTGATGCCCACTGGTTTCCCTCTGTGCCCCTCCTGGGCCACCCTTTAATGCTGGTCACACATGCTACTGCCACAGATGTTCTTTGAGAAGCTTAATTCACTGAGAATACTAATTACCCTGTCACCCTGCCAGCATCTGGTAGATATTATTATGTATGCCAATCAGAATAATCCTGTTCACATGTGCTTCCAGTGGCTGTTAAGGATGCTAAGATTGATAACGACAGCCACAGTAATTGTCCTACTGGGCTTTTTGGAAATACTTGACTTCAGAAGTGTACAATCTGTACATGACTGGACCAGAAAACATCAAGGAATGCACTTGTGTCTGTGAGAGTGGCACACACCATAGAGGCATTTCAAATGAAAAGAGTTTATTTATAAGAGGTGACCTGAGAGAGAGTGTCAGTCCATCAATGACATAAATGTTTGACAGTACAGGCATCTGAGGCTACTGTATGTGGTCAACCTGTGCTTATTTACTAAATAAGTTATATACATATTCATTCCCAAGTCTGTCTTACTCTTCTACAACTTTTGGCTTTCCCCGTTAGGGGTCACCACAACGAATCATTTGTTTCTAGCTAAATCTCAACTCTCGTACCAATTACATTCATTTCCTCATTTAACACATTCATATATCTCCTCTTTGGCCTTCCTCTTGACCTCTTACCTGGCAACTCCATCTCCAACATCCTTCTACCATTATAACCATCTCCCTCCTCTGCACATGTCCAAACCATCTCAATCTAGTCTCTCTGTCCTTGTCCCCAAAACAAAAAATGTCACATTTTTTAAACTTCTCTGTAAATTTCTATGTAAAATTGCTTGCCTGAATTGACAGCTCAGGTAATTGTAAAAGTGATTATGAATATGATATAGGTCCAGGCCTTGATGTTCTGAATGATGTATGAAGTGAATGATGCTTGGAGATATGCCTGTGGATATAAACATCATAATTCTGTATTGCATGCCTCACCTTTGAATGACAGAAGATCGATGATCCTTCATAAGTTTTATTTTATTAACTTTTGAAGTTTTATTATGTTCTCTCCCAAGAACTCAGGGCCATGTCCTGGCATTAGAATTCTACATCTGTCTGCTTTTAAGTAAAATTTAGAAGGAAAATGCATGTGTTTACAATACTGAACAAACTCTTTACTTTGAGACTCTTACTTTGTTTCATTTGAGAATTACTGCATGCTCAAAGGCACATTTTTAGAGTTGAGGAATAAATATATAGGTTCAATATATGACAAAGCTGTGGATTTAAGTGGTACTAGGACAATTGTGTGGCAGTTGCATGCACAGAGTGGAGTTTAAAAAAAGAACAGACGTATGGTATATCTCAGTTAAATCAGAAATTTATTTTCAGAAATTCATGTTTTGGGCTGTAAAACATTTGAATCTCATAGAAATTGTGACAGTCCTTTTGAAGCCAATATTAAATACATTAATATCATCTCAATCTCAGTATTTTTTTATCATAAAATTTCAAACATAAAACTGGGAATTAACAAAAGCTTTGCTATTATTAAACTTATTTTACTAAATCAATGCTCATTAAAAGAGTGATGCAATGCCTCCACCCTGTGATGTAGATCTTTGTATATTGTTAAATAAAATCTAATTTGCAGTGATAAATGTAAAAATGACAATTAGGACTGTTCACAAAGCATTTTCAAAGCTTGTCATCAGTTTAAAAAAAAGAATCTGGCACCATGCTGGGAATTTGCATAATATTAATGTGAAACCCAGCAAATTGATTTAATCAGCTGTGTATAAAGTCTAAAATATTTAGTCTGAAGTTGCCAACTTTTTAGAAACCTTTTATCTTCTACAGCAGTATTTTAATTCTTACAGCTAAAATAGGGCAGGTTAGGTTCATTCTAGAAAGCTCAGTGTTGGATTGTTAGATCCATGAGTTCTGTTGCTAGTCATTTTCTCTTGCCTTTTTGTTTTGTTTTGTTCTTTTAAGTGCATCTAACAAAAAGAAAGAAAGAAAGAAAGAAAGAAAGAAAGAAAGAAAGAAAGAAAGAAAGAAAGAAAGAAAGAAAGAAAGAAAGAAAGAAAGAAAGAAAGAAAGAAATCTTGACTGGGTCTTGTTTCTGAAAGCAGATTTTATTTGAAATTACATGAAGTTAATTTTACTTAAGAAAGAAAATGCAAATTTCTCTTTTATTCTGACAGAGCAGATCCTCTGACATTTGCTCTTGTGTGAATCGCTTTAGTTCCATTTGCAATTTAACAGAATTAATCTTCTTTGGAAAATCTGATCCAAAACCATCTATATTATCCAAATATTTCCAAAAATATGGTTCTGTCCTCAGGCAGGGCTGAAAAATTTCACTTTCAATTGTTAATTCATAGAGACAGTAGTGTCAAGTACTGTTATCTTTTTTTGCCTGGAAAACAATTCTGCTTTTTAGATCAAAAGTACAACTATGGGAATGAAAAACTCTGCATTTTCTGTAAAGTGCAGATCATTTTAATGGAATGTTTGATGTTATTGATTGACTGATTGATTGGTTGGTTGGCTGATTGATTGGTTGGTTGACTGACTGATTGATTGATTGATTGATTGATTGATTGGTTGATTGATTGATTGATTGATTGATTGATTGATTGATTGATTGATTGATTGATTGATTGATTGATTGATTGATTGATTGCGCTGTACTATAATTCACCATTATTCCATTTGGTACTGTAGAAAGCTCTTTAGGTAAGCAGACTTTCTAGGGCAGCAGAATTACATCATAGTTTGGATTCTTCTTTAGCCAAATTTTAAGGCAGCATCAAATGGACTCCTATACATTTATTAACCCCAGTGCACTGACATTCTACTCTACCGACGGAATGGAAATCAACTTATAGGACATTTTCTATCAGTTATACAGAATTTGGTTGAATTCTTACACAGAATTTGGTTGATGGTAGAGGAAAGTAATGCCTTCAGATTGTACATGCTAATTAACAAGCACTTAGGGCATCGATATATCCACTGACTCAGATATGAACATTTGTGAGGAAAACATCTAACCGGAAAATCGTGACAAATCTTAAATTGTTATGCTACGTTAGGTGTCGAACCATTATTTGCAATTGTTTATCCTTCCTGCAAACTGACACTCCTTCACACAAGTCCATTACAAGAGGATACATATTGATTTGAAGGAGAAAAAAGTTGATCTATTTCAACAGCAATGCTTTTACTGTGTCATCTCTAAATAAGGTTCGTGAATCAGATGCTTAAAATTGATCTCTTAATGTTTTCTGTGGTGCAGATAAAAGCAGCAGTCTAAAGGTGAGAGAAATAACAATAACAACACTCTCTCCTCTTTCCAGTATTTCTGCTCAATAAGCTGCTTTAGTCATACTCATAACTTCACAGATTATTTTTAGTCATATGATCGGATAATCAACCTGAGGGAATAAAACCATCATTTCTGCCTCGTGCTATTCTGTTTTTGTCTGTGATTTTTTTTTAGCATTGCATTGTACTCTGTACATTAGTATAAATGAACACATTTAAGAGCATATGTTGTATTAATCAGCTACTCTAGTTTTTTATTTATTTCATTATTTTTACCTTGGAATAATTGTAATGTGGTCTGTTACCTTAACCCTTGTATGTTGTTGGTATTTTTGTTACTCAGCCAGTGTTGGTGGGTCTGGTGGACCCGCTGCATGTTTAGGTTTTTAATTCAACCCAATCAAAAATGTTATGTTAAAATACTCTACAGATGTTTACTTTATCCCAATTACAAGCAATATAAACAGCATATATGGTTAATATTTGCCCTTTACCTTTATTACATCACATTTTTTAATTAAAGTGCTACTCGTTTTTTTTGTTTGTTTGTTTGTTTGTTTTTAATAAAGTGGAATAAAAAAAAAAGAAAATCAAATTTAATCAAGTTATGAGTGGGAAAAAAATCAACAAATTTACAAGGAAGCAAAGTTTTTCAAAACTATTGATGTTTATGTATATGGGTCCCACAGACCCGAACAACATACAAGGGTTAAGAGCATATGTTTTATTAATCAGCTACTCTAGTTTTTTATTTATTCCATTATTTTTACCTTGGAATAATTGTAATGTGGTCTGTTACCTTATATAAGCCTGTCACACCTGCAGATTAACACCACACAAGTCAGCTAATTGAATTTTACATGATATTATCGGTTGTGACTTACATTTAACAGGAAATGGTTCAGCTGTGTGTGAACAGAGATTTCTCTACAAGCATCCCATAATCTGCATACTTGAATATTTTATGTGGAACAGGGAATCCCTAACTGTAATAATGACTAAATAAATTTGGCAGGAATTAGGAAATGTTGGCATACACTTTTGTACAGTATGTACACGGGTCACATCTTCAGACCCGATATGACGTTTGATATGACGAAACGTGTCCGCTTTTGTATTGATTGTACAGTCAGGATATGTAAACAACAGCAACAATGAAGCCACTCTTCTGTGAGATTAAGAGAAAGCAAGGAATCTAGAGGCATTTAAGAAAGAGATCTACTGTATGGATAATATAGATGGTTTTGCATCAGATGTTTTTCCAAAGAAGATTAATTCTGTTAAATTACAAATGGAACTAAAGCGATTCACACAAGAGCAAATGTCAGAGGATCTGCTCTGTCAGAATAAAAGAGAAATTTGTATTTTCTTTCTTAAGTAAAATTAATTACTGCATGTAATTTCAAATAAAATCTACTTTTGCTTAAAATATTGCATCTCTCCCTCGAGCCTAGTCCTGTGAGCAGCCTGCAGCACTACGGTGTTCATGTCAGCTTTGTTCGTGGGTTTTTCGTGTGTTTGCTTTGTTTTCCGTGTGTTTTATTTTAGTTCATTTCTTGCACTTGCTTCCACTTTCACAAATCTCATGACATGAGAAAATCAAACAAGTATATCAAAGCAAATCAAGTATGATATTTATTATTTTGTAATATTATTCATCAAATATTATTTATTTATTTATTTATTTAACATAGGAAAACTTTTATTTCTTGTAATGCTATATCAGGAAACACTGTAAAAAGTACATTTATCTAAAGATTATTTACTGTTTAAGTTTGGAAACCTCTCATTAGCATTCGTTTATTATTGTTAATGCTACATGGACTGTAACACCTGAAGTACACTAAAAGCACAGACTTTTACAAAGTCTTCATGAACTTTATGAAGACTCATAAATTGCTTTAATTGATTACTTGTTTTCATACACAGGCTGCACAACTGACTGAGAAAAGCACGATCGGGGTGAAACTAAGAAATCTTCACTGTAACGCTTATTGCAAATCATTTCCAAACACAATAGCCCTCAGACTTAAAATAACACAAAAATGAAATATGATGAAGGAATAAAATCCACCATAATGCATCAAAATGATCTGTTTAAATTTCTTCAGACCCAAATGCAAATCAGTGTCAGAAGCCACGCCCCCGACATTAGTATTCCACCAGCTGCTTTGTTATATAGTTGTGAACTTGTGAACACTTTTTTTTGTTCTTTATGGTGAATTTGTCCAATGTAAATATTATATAAACATGTGTTTTGATCTTTTGCTTCTTACCAGCAAATACTAAAAATTGATGAGCTGAAAATGACAAGGCAAAAATCTTTATATTGGTCAAATCCATTCATTAGGATACTTGATTCTGCTTTTCCTTCTTTACAATTGTGGAATTTAAAGCTGAGGAAGAAACACAATCACACCAAGTTTAGTGGAAGAGATTGCACACAGCTGGTGTTTACCAAAGACGCTGTCAGTGGGAGGACGGATGGAGAAGGTAGGAGGTAGGGGAGCTGACTGAGGTCAGAGATTGGGATGAAACCTCAGAGATCGACAAGTCACTTTCCAAGTCTTCAATGGATATGCTGGAGGTTTTTTCCTAAAAACAGGATTTCTGTTTGGTAATACTCATCTCCAACATGTTCACCATACTATACATTCTCGACTAAAAACTAAACATCACAAAACAATAATACAATAAGACAAAGACAAAAGTACATTAGTCATCTTGCTCACAAATCATCCATAATATGAGTAGTAGCTCAGTGGTTACAGTGTTAGACTGGAAATTGGAAGGTTAACATTTACATTTACAGCATTTAGCAGACGCCCTTATCCAGAGCGACATACATTTTTATATAACTGAGCAATTGAGCGTTAAGGGCCTTGCTCAGGGGCCCAGCAGTGGCAGCTTGGTGGACATCGAACTCACAACCTTCCGATTGGTAGCCCAACACCTTAACCACTAGGCATGGGTGTAAATTTCATTTAACAGTGGGGGGGGGGGGTAAATATAAAATTTCTCATGAGCAATTTTTGAAGGGGGACACAAATAATAGTCAAATTGTACTTATAAAAATATGTCCCCACAGTGAAAAACTTTGCTTTTATCATTATTATTGTAGCATGGAGACTGCGTCATTATGGTTATTTTCAAAGTTTTTCTCAGGTTGAAATTTTCCTTTTCTCTGTCATTTTATCTAGTCTATGACACTGCAAGGCAGGTTTAGTTATACTGTAGCAAATTTCATACACAATGGTAATTCAAAGTGCTTTACATAAAGAAAGAAAAACTATCATAAAAAAATAATCACAACAATAAAAACAAGGAATTAAAAAAGGTTTAAAATTTTATTTAAAATTAAGACACTTAAGAACAGAATTTGATTGTACAAAAAAATACACTGAGGTCAGTTCGGACGTAGCACAGTGCTCATTTAGTAAATATGCTAAACAATATGCTAATTGTGGTCGTTAATGTTAAGTTAACATTATGCCAAGTCGTCCCAAATAAAACAATGCATGGGAAATGGCTTTGGCGTGTTATTTACAGTGCACTATGCAACAATCAAGTAAACAAGTAAACAAGCTAACTTTAACCAGATAAGTAAGATTTTAATCGCTAATATAGCAGATTCATGGAAAATTACATCGGTAATCAGCATTTTTGCCGTAACTAATTTATGAATGAGTCTACATCAACTACATTAAAGAGAATCGCTTTATTTAAAGTAAATAAAATTCCCCTACTTAATGGAGTGGAACATTAATTGAGCCGCAGCCACACACCTGACTCGTGTGTGCAGAGTAGGTGAGATGAACTGGGAAAGCAGGCAGGGGGTCAAACTACTGTGAGGAAGGGGAGGGAGGCTTCTTGCGGGTTTTTTATTACTTACACAATTATTTAGGTAAGAAGATTAATTCTGTTAAATTGCAAGCTGCCACTCCTGGGCCCCTGAGCAAGGCCCATTAACCCTCAAGTGTTCTGCTGTATAAATGAGATAAATGTACATTTCTCTGGATAAAGGCATTTGCCAAAAGGCATTTGCCAAACACTCAACAGGAACAAAATTAATATAAAGTAGCACTGAAGCTTATTTTCACCTGTTTGTTACATCTGTGGTGAAGCTGTTCAGGATCCTGATCTGAATCAGCACCACATCGAAACACACAGTACAAGGCTCTCGGTGCTAGGTGGAATAGTTCATATACATTGCACATGCTCACTATTTCGCAGATGTTACCAGTTTGTTGCTCCAGCTACTGCGCTGACTAAAACTAAACAAATATCAGAATGGAGAAACATGTGATCACAGTGATTTTGATCTTGTTGGTGCCAGACAAGCAAGTTTGAGTATTTCACAGACTACTGAAGACAGAGACATCTCCAGCCTGGGATTAAATGTGCTTGGATCACAGCATTCCTCCTCCACCTTGTGTGTGTGGAGTTTGCATGTTCTCCCCGTGCCTCGGGGTTTCCTCCGGGTACTCTGGTTTCCTCCCCGGTCCAAAGACATGCATGGTAGGTTGATTGGCATCTCTGGAAAATTGCTCGTGTGTGAGTGATTGAGAGTGTGTGTGTGTGTGCCCTGTGATGGGTTGGCACTCCGTCCAGGGTGTATCCTGCCTTGATGCCCGATGACGCCTGAGATAGGCACAGGCTCCCCGTGACCCGAGGTAGTTCGGATAAGCAGTAGAAAATGAGTGAGTGAGAGTGAGTGGATCACAGGATGAGCACAGCCAGTAGATCATTTGACTTGAAATACATAAATTATTAGAAATCACAAATAAAGAGGTCTACATGTTTATCTTTTGGTGTGTTTGTGTTTTTGCATTCCTACTACTGGTTGCCATAGTAATAACATGGGTGGCACAACTAGCATTCTTCGTGACAACAAATCAGTTGTCTTGCTGCTAACATGAAACATTCTGGAGGGAAATTGTGTGGCGTTTGTATATAACATTCATGCATGCATATACAGAGAATCAGTGTGTGCTCCTTGCCACGGATCACCTACGCTCTGTCTTCACTCCCATATTCCATATTTACATTATGGTCGTGTCACATTATGGTCACGCACCCACATCCAGTTGCCAACGGTTGCTGTCGCTCATGTCGTTAGAAGTCATCAGCTGTCATTGAAAATGAATTGTCTCGATTTGCTTTGTCACTACAACTTTCTGTAAATGCGAAAATACCATTTCATTGTCCAGCCGTTGACAGATATTTGTCTCCCATCTAGAATCGTTATTAGACATCGCCGTTTCTATGCACATGTTGCTATTTTTATGCTAGCTAGCTTGCTACGCTCCATTATTTACTATGCAAGAGCAATGTTTATTGTACAATCTTACATTGATAAGTGGATACAAAACAGTAATTCCACCAGCTGATCATTGATTGTATCCAGAAATTCACAGGTTAGCAGCTTTTAGTCACTGACATTACATCTAGGGAGATATTTTATTTGTCAGAGGACATTTTATGAATTGTAATAAAATTGTGGATGAGACTAAAGCTCCAAAAAAGTGTGCTGGATGAAAAAATGGGGGTTCATGAAAACGGGGCTGCTCACTTCATCACAATAAAGACCTGCCTTTTCAGAGCGCTCAGCCATGTTTCATGTTGGCAGATGCTTGTGGCTTTTTCTCAAAGATGTCCTGTGTTTTATCCCACTGAGACGGGAAACTTGTACGTTCCAGTTTTTTTTTGTAGAAATACATTCAGGTGGACATCAAGGCCCCTGCAGCCCTAAACAGATATAATGCTAAAGGACAATTTTTCCACTCTGTCACTTCCTGTTGCTTTTTACAGCTGATGTCATTCTAAGCCTATCATAGTCCCTGAACACTTTTCTTCTCAATTTTTTTGAGTTACTTTTACAGGCAACTCAGAAGAATCCTGTTTGTTGACATGTGATGGACCTGTAAAGGACATGTTCCTCTGATGATAGCAATTCAGAAGTTCCATACAAACCATTTGTTTTATAATTACTAATGATGCCATAGTTTATTCATGGACGATGCACACACAGGTGCACCTTCGAGTCACAGCATTGATTTCTGTAAAAGCGTTTAATGAGAGCTTGAGGCTTCTCAATTCTGCTGTAGTCTAGGAGTGCACGGTCTTTAATACTACACTACAAAGAAGATGGAAACTCTTGCATTTTTGAAAAAAAAAACTCTTTTGAATGAAGATGTGCCATTCTATCTTATGAATTTTTAAAGCAACTCATTAATGTAGAAAAAAAGATTTCAGGATTTCACACTCATCACTAGTGTCAAGTATGCACAGAGAAATTATTCCAGTGGTGGTGGACTTTAAAAAAATATGATAATGAAATATAAGAAGGTGCTAATAAGAATATAGCAGAGTTCATTTGTCTCCTGTCTGAAAAGAGATTAGGTTATTCATAAATCATGCATGGGAAATTGTCATGTCCTCCAGAAAATCCATCTCCTAGTATTCCCTGATGACTACCATGCACCCCTTTCAGACAAACTATTCAGTTTTACAAGTTTACTGTTCACACTCACATGCACTTTGTTTACTAATCACCCTATAGTACCTCTCAGTCTATTTTATTCGTTCCTGATTTTGTTAGCACCTTTGTGCAGGAGTAGTATCTTGAATAGCTCTTTTAAATCGCAGAGAATCTACAACCTATACTGGGTTTGCTAGGCATGAAGCATAAATGCACAATGGAAGGGATATTCAGTTATTCAGTGCAGGCATATTCACCCTTAAGGTTCATTTTACATAGTAATATACATTTATAGATTATACACTATTATTGTTGTATATATAATTTGAGGTCCAAAAATCTAAGACCTGAGGATCTGAATCTGAGGATTTTTAAACCTTTTACATTATTTATTTATTTGTTTGTTTGTTTATTTGTTTGTTTGTTTGTTTTTAATTAAATAAATAAACAAATTCAAGGGGGGCACGGTGGCTTAGTGGGTAGCACATTCGCCTCACACCTCCAGGGTCGGGGTTCGATTCCCGCCTCCGCCTTGTGTGTGCGGAGTTTGCATGTTCTCCCCGTGCCTCGGGGGTTTCCTCCGGGTACTCCGGTTTCCTCCCCCGGTCCAAAGACATGCATGGTAGGTTGATTGGCATCTCTGGAAAAATTGTCCGTAGTGTGTGATTGTGTGAGTGAATGAGAGTGTGTGTGTGCCTTGTGATGGGTTGGCACTCCGTCCAGGGCGTATCCTGCCTTGATGCCCGATGACGCCTGAGATAGGCACAGGCTCCCCGTGACCCGAGGTAGTTCGGATAAAGCGGTAGAAAATGAATGAATGAATGAACAAATTCAATTCGCAATGTTAAATATTTAGCCATCAAGATTTGGCACAGATTTCTAGGTCCCTATTGAAATGCAAGCCAAGGTGTGATATTGATCTTGTTAACTGCTTTGTATAAAAGGTCAGATTTTTCTCATGTCTAATCTCTTCTATTGTAGCAATGTGTTCAGCTGACACTTTAATGTAGAGTCCTGTAGAGTCTGTGCCAGCTCTTGTGCACACTCTCTTTCAGAAATTCATGTAAATATAAATGTAAAAATATTATTTTTTTAGTCGTGTTGTCAATAATATATTTTGTAATCAATCATAAAATGCAAACTAGAAGCATTTTCATTTGTGTTTTCAGACCAACAGTGTATATATCATAGTACAGTTAAAGGAAACACCTGTACTATGTGTTGACATAATTATCCAAGGATAAGATACAACCAGATGGTTACTACAAGATTAGAAAAAAATAAGAATTTATTGAGTTTAATAATACTCCATCCAGGGTGTATCCTGCCTTGATGCCCGATGACGCCTGAGATAGGCACAGGCTCCCCGTGACCCGAGGTAGTTCGGATAAGCGGTAGAAAATGAGTGAGTGAGTGAGAGTGAGTTTAATAATCTTCCAGGCCCTTAATGGTCTCTTCCATTTATGTGTGCCATTACGAACAATATATTTCGGTGAGGTAGCCGTGACTGTTGACGACACACCTCGAAAACATTTCACGCATAAACAAACCATTTTACTCCTTACAGAATAAAAACACATGTAAAGCATTTGTAGTTGGTAAGCAGGTAGAGTTTACTTTACACATGGCACACTTTTAACAGAATTATAGTGCACCTACTAGAGGGCAAGTGAGTTTAATTTATGTGAAAGCTATGTTAATTAATTTGATGTAATTCATGTCATTTTGTGTAATAGCTTATTTTGAATAGTCTAAACTTGCATAAAAAATCTTTTGCTTTATATTTATGTAAAATTGCCATCATTTTGCAATACATTTTTCCCCAAATTCGTACTGATTTCAAAACTCAAAATTCCCTTTCCCCTCTTCCAAGGATGAGCATCGCAGAAGATAATGCCGCAGCTCATGCTAATTCGCAGTCATCAAACATGGCCACCATGGACTCAAATGCCCTGCTGCCATGAGCACTCCCACACTTGCAATCTCCAGACGTTTTAGTCACACACACCTGTTCCACATTTAGTTGGTTTCTCACTCACTCTATATATACTCTGTCTTTTTATTTCTTCTTCGTGACAGGTTTGCTCTGTCCTGTGAAGTGGTTACTTAGTCTTTTTATTACTAGTGATTCTTCCCGGTTTTGATTTTTAGCTTGTTGTTTTGGTTTATTGATTCTGCTCCACCTTTGATTATCCTGTTTATCCTACTTAACCATGGACAGTTTGTTACTATGATTTGGATCAATGTTTTTACATGTCTGTGGTTATTACTGTTTGTGTTCCATTAGTTTTGAATGTTTTGTTTTTTTTTACTTTGCTACGACTTTGCTAACTTTTGATTGTTTTCCCCTGTTCTTATTCCTCTTTGTTATTGCTATGCTGGATTGTCTTTACTTTTATATCGTTGTATTGCCAACTGTCTGGTTAATTAAACCCTTCTGCATTGGCATCAGGTATTGGGGTAATTCAGAACTTAATGCAATGACCTGCATGTCTTTTGAAAGGCACAAAAATGTGAACTCTGTTATTAGTGCAAATCCTTTTTATAAACATCTACTTCTGACACACATTTCATCGGGCTGTTTGCTGAACAGTTTAATTAATGATTTTGTGCTACACATCTTATGAGCACAGAAAAAAACAGTGATTCGTTTTAGATTCAGGTTATCGGCATTATCATAATTAATTGGCTTCATGATAATTCCTGCCTCACAAGATGATTAGCAGCTTTTTTCACTTGGAATATCAGCATGAAGTATTATTGTTAAGTCTTAGCAGGCCTCGATTTTCAAGGGGAATTTTGATCGTTTATTATTGATGGCTTTTTGGCAGAGAGGATTCACAGATTATTATGTGCTGTAAAGTGATAGTGGTCACTGCAGGTCTGAATGTAACAAAAGTTTGGTTGCTCAGAGGCTGGATGGCGGTCCGTTGATGAGAAATAAGCAGTTAATGTAGGATAGCGCAAATAAAATGCACATTAATTGTCTCTGGCATTTTCCCAGGGGTGCCATAAGTTTATTCAGTTTCACCCACATGGACAGCTGGAGCTGCTTATTGAGATTATTGTCCTCCAGCGTGAGTGATTATATCCATCCGGGTGTACACAGTTGTGCTTTTGGATTAGGAGCAGTTCATGGTGCTTCAGGAGTACACTCCCATCCCATCAGCATACTTCATGCGGAGACGATGTGCGGGTGTGTCAAAGTGGAAATTGTAAAATTTTAATGGCACTGCCTACAGCAATGGTCAATTGTATGTGATAGCAAAAACAAGGCTGCAGATTGTATGCGATCCTGTCAGCTTGGAAAGGTGGTTTTATCTTCACGTAACGCTCTCAGCTTGCACACATCGTCTCTACATTAAGTATGCACAAATAGATGTCCTTTTTTGACATAAATAGACATCCTTTCACCGAGCAAGATGATGTTGTTTGAGGACAGTGTGTGGAAGCAGAATTCCTGGTTTGTTATTGGTCCAAATCCCACAAGCTTACACACATTTCTTCGAGTTCCTCAAGTTGTTTGATTGCTCATTGTTGTTAGAAGCAGCTGAAAAAAATCAGTTTACAAAAAAAGTTTTCTTTGCTTTGCAAAAATTCAACAATACATTCAGCTCCTCTCTCTGCCAAATGCTTTCATTCATTTCTCTTTACCGCCGCTGATGTCCTCAAAACATTTTTACACCCAGAGAAGTGTCCTAGAAAGACGCCTTTTTTGAGATAACCTGCAGTTGTATCTTGTACTTGGCAGCAGTTCTTTTTTAGTTTAGTTCTTTCATCATTTATTGTATATCATCAGCATTAGAAAAATGCTCTCTAGTGCACCAAAGCATTCCTCAATTTAACACTCCAGAGAAACTGTAAAGGATTCAATGTAGGACGATAAAACATAGGATTCTAGGAGGAAAAATATCAGAAAAAAAATCTAAGAAAATCAAAGGCCACTTTATAGATACAGTATATACAAAGATATGTTTTCTGTAATTGGATTCCAGTTGGTATTCACATTTAATAGTCTTAAAAGCTTTCATTTTTTTGTGGTATAAACTTTTACAATTAAATGAGATTAAACGAAGTAGATCATTAACATATACTTAATTCATTCTTCTTTACTGTAATAGTTCAGAAACTAATTGAAAGTTAATAGCGACTTTTCACCATGACCATAAGTGATATTACTAAAGATTATTTATTTTTAGACATTTCTAACCAAAGTCAGCATCATTAATGAAAGGACCTTTTTTTAGTCATTTAATTCAATTCAATTCAATTCAAGTTTATTTGTATAGCGCTTTTTACAATAGACATTGTCTCAAAGCAGCTTTACAGAGCATAAACACAGAGCAGAAGGTAAACATAATTAATGATAAAGGAATTAACGAATAATAAAAGAAATAAGAATTAACAGAATAAAAATTCTAGATTATTATTAGTTGTATATAGTTCACAGTGTGTATGTATTTATTCCCCAATGAGCAAGTCTGAGGTGACTCAGGCAGCAGCGGCAAGGAAAAACTCCCTTAAATTGGTAAAGGAAGAAACCTTGAGAGGAACCGGACTCAAGGGGGAACCCATCCTCATATGGGTGACACTGGGGTTGTGATTGTAATATACAGTCAGTTAAATGTTGTATCGGTGTAAGGTTCAAGGACTTCTGATCTCCTCAGTACCACAGAGACTAACTGGAGATGTCTCAGGATTCTTAGAGTCGGCCTCGGGTCAGTGGACGTCCAAAGGCTTCATCCCACAGAGGACGTTGGGAGCTGGTACAGTGTCTGGATGCCTCGGGATAGGTACAAAGAGAGAAGCAGTAGAAAGGGATTAACATATCTGCTGTTCATAAAAATGTGCTGGTCTGGTGTACTGGTGCATGATATTATGGGATGTATTATGTGTACGCCTGACTAAAGAGATGAGTTTTTAATCTACGTTTAAACTGGGAAAGTGTGTCCGAGCCCCGAACACTATCAGGAAGACTATTCCAAAGTTTGGGAGCTAAATAAGAAAACGCTCTACCACCTTTAGTAGCCTTAGATATTCTGGGAACTAGCAGAAGTCCTGAGTTTTGTGATCTCAGAGAGCCTGAAAGATTGTAACGTGTTAGAAGACTAGTTACAGTAGATACATGGGAGCTAAACCATTAAGAGCCTTGTACGTAAGTAGCAGCAGTTTGTAGTCAATTCTAAACTTAACAGGTAGCCAGTGTAGAGATGATAAAATTGGGGTTATATGGTCATACTTTCTTGTCCTAGTGACAACTCTGGCAGCTGCATTTTGGACTAACTGTAGACTATTTATTAAAGATGCAGGACAACCACCTAGTAATGCATTACAATAGTCCAGTCTAGAGGTCATGAACGCATGAACTAGCTTCTCAGCATCAGATACAGACAGGATGTTTCTCAGCTTGGCAATGTTTCTAAGGTGGAAGAAGGCTGTTTTGGTAGTATGGGCGATATGATTTTTAAAAGACAAGTTACTGTCTAATATAACACCGAGGTCTTTCACTGTCGAGCTACTAGGAACAGTACATCCCTCTAAATGGGAGTTAAGTTGTGAGAGTCTATGTGCATTGGTTTTTGGACCTATGAGTAGTATTTCTGTCTTATCGGAGTTTAACAATAGAAAGTTGCAGCTCATCCAGTCTTTTATCTCTCTAAGGCACTGAGTTAATTTGGACACTGTGGCTATTTCATCTGGTTTTGATGAGATATATAACTGTGTGTCATCAGCATAACAATGGAAACTAATCCCATGTCTTCTAATAATGTTCCCTAATGGAAGCATGTATATAGAGAAAAGCAGAGGTCCTAGAACTGATCCTTGAGGGACCCCATAATTAACTGGTAGTAAACTGGAGGATTCACCATTTAATTCTACAAAATGGTATCGGTCAGACAGGTAGGATCTAAACCAGCTTAAAGCCTGACCATGAATACCTGTGTAATATTGTAAGCGATCTAGAAGAATGTTGTGATCTATAGTGTCGAATGCAGCACTAAGGTCAAGTAGAACTAATAGTGACATACAGTCTTGGTCTGAAGCTAAGAACAAGTCGTTTGTAACTTTAATAAGTGCAGTTTCTGTGCTATGATGGGGCCTGAAACCTGACTGAAACTCTTCAAGGATATTGCTCTCCTGTAAGAAGGAGCTCAGTTGAACAGACACAACTTTTTCAAGTATTTTAGACATAAACGGAAGGTGTGAGATAGGTCTGTAATTTGATACTTCATTTGGATCTAAGTTAGGTTTTTTGATGAGTGGCCTAATAACTGCCAACTTAAAAGACTTCGGGACGTAAGCTAAAGATAATGAGGAGTTAATGATATTAAGAAGAGGCTCACCAGCTTTATGTAACACTTCAGTAGTTTAGTTGGGATGGGGTCTAGTGAACATGTTGTTGATTTAGCTGTAGTAATAAGTTTATCTAACTCTTCCTGTCCTGTACTTGTAAAGCTGTGTAAAGCCTTAGGTGAGATTGTGTCACTGGTTGCTCTCATATGTTGAGCGTCACCTATTTTATTCCTGATACTGTACTTTCGATTTTATCAGTGAAGAATCTTATAAAGTCCTCACTACTGAAATGTGATGGAATAGTGTGTTCAGATTTCTGATTTTTTGTTAAACTAGCCACTGTGCTAGATAAAAACCTGGGATTGTTCTGGTTATTTTCTATGAGTTTGCTCAGGTGCTCAGCCCTAGCAGCTTTTAGAGCCTGTTTGTAGAACCTTCTGTAATCTGACTGGGGCAACAGTGTCTAATGTGCTAGTAAATATAGCGTCTATGCTGTTAGTCATTGCATCTAGGTCGTTTGAGTTTGAGGGTACAGTAAGAAGTCCAGACAGATCAGGCAGGTTATTTGTGAATCTGTCTTTGGTGGTCGGAATAATGGTTCTACCGAGTCGATAACGTGGTGAGACACAGTTAGTCTGTTCTATAGGTAGTCTGTACATTATGAGGTAATGGTCTGTGATGTCATCACTTTGAGGTATGATATCTATATCAGTGACTTCTATTCTGTGTGATATTATTAAATCTAATGTGTGGTTACGTCGATGAGTTGTGTTCATTGTATGAATAAATGTATTCATTTGGTTTAATCCAAGTTTCGGTGAGGCAGAGTGCAGTAAGGCTATTATCTAATATCATTTCATTTACAATAAGTGCTTTGGGTACAAGAGATCTAATGTTCAGAAGTACAAACCTTAAGAACTGTTTTTGTTTGTTTCTTTGGCATTTTTCTGGTCTAATTACAGTAAGATTATTTCGAGAACTTCTCGTGTATTTACTTTTTGTAAATACACGAGAAGTAAATATACTTTTTGTAAATAGACTGCTCGGGGAACAGACACAGTTTCTATAGGGTGAGCTAGGTGTGCATTTTCTGTGTCAATGTGCTGAGGTGAAGGATGGCTATTGAGATTTAAATTTAAAGAGTAGTTGAAGTATGTTCTCTCTCTCTCTCTCTCTCTCTCTATATATATATATATATATATATATATATATATATATATATATATATATATATATATATATATATATATATATATATAAAATGAGTTTAATGGGAATAATAATATGTCACATGTCGAATCTTTTGACTTTTGCCAGCATTAGTTTTCTGCCTCTCTTTGGAACATTCAGCATAATAAACACATTGAAAACATCTATAAACACATTTTCTGTATTGCATATCCTGCACAGGGTCACAAGAAAATCCCCAAGCCAGCAAAATTTAAAACATTTACAATAAATTATACCATTATTATCTTCCTTTGTCTTTACTTATCCTTCTTTGTATTTCAACTGCATGAATAAACCATTTGTGGTTAATATGACCTGAAAGATTTAACATGAACTCAAGGCCCTGCGGCAGGGTCAATTTTTGGCCAAAGGACATGCAGCAGTCAGAGTCTAAATGAAAGGAAGTTTTAGCAGAAAATAGCCTTAATATTTTCTTCAGTCACTTACTCTGTTTCACTTGTGATCTGAGGCTTCCTGCATGCTCTTTGCCTCGCTCTTTTCCTCCCTCCTTTGATGTAAACTTAAGCTTTCTTGAGGTTCTCAGAATGTTATAAGAGCCTCTCTTTTGAATCATCTGATGTTTGGCTGTAATAAGTTGATGAACAGAGAAAAAAACTCATGTGGATGATGTGTCCGGTGCTGCCTCATTTCATTAAAATCTCAAACTGTTCAGAAACACTTAGGGCACTTTCACACCTATTAGTCATTTTTTGAATCAGATCCAGAGTACGACACGTCATTTAATAATGAACCAAAAGGCAGAAATCATTGGCAGAGGAACGCACAGCTTAAATGTGCTCAGAAAACTTTTCACATATTGGCCATAAGTACAGCAGTGGAATATAACATGGAGACAATGCTAAATAAATTATTACATAATAATATAAATAACTATCTTTAAATATTTTGTGCATCACATCTAGCATTTTTTTTCTTCTATTTATTTATTTATTTATTTATTTATTTATTTATTTATTTATTTGTATTTCTGCACATTATGATTCATTGGGTCAGTTATGCTGTAGTTGGGTCAGTTTAGGATTAAATCACTTTCCCGCTGCAAGCAAACATGGCTAGTGTTTATTTGGAAGTGAACCAAAACCATCTCACAACACTGGTTATTTTGATCCATGCCCAAGTGCCATGGTTGAGATAAACCTGTATAAATGGTGAAGCATGCCAGAAGCATCAACATTGTGCTTTGAAGTGGTCTGGAAAGGTTTGAAGTGTGTATGTAGCCTATAGATATAAGATATAAGATATATCTTTATATATAAGTCCTGAAGTTACTGCAGTGTTTTCATTTGCTATTTCAATGCGGAGCTGGACAACAATCTTTTGTAAAAATTTATTTGTCTGATGAGTGTACTGAATAAATTGACCATTTTTTATGATGTTGTTGATAGAAAACGGGTACTTTTAAAGGACTGTAGTTGTTTTTATATTAGTATTCACTGTTTCCTCTTTGATCGCTCATGAACTAAATGTCTAAAATAACCAAATTTAGAATTTATCCCTCAAGACCAGACAAACAATCTACAAATATAACTGTTTGGATTATGGATTATGAAAATGATTAGTGGATTCACCTTAATAAACTAAATGAAATTAAATGAATGATCATTAAAGGTGTTGTTGTCCTTCAGCTGCTAGCCTGTTCAGGATTGGCACAGTGGATCATCGGGTCCACATATTGGATTTGGCACAGGTTTTACACCAGATACCCTTCCTCACGCAACACTCCCATTTTATCTAGGCTTGGAACCAGCACTAATAGTTAACCCATCAGTGGCTGGGTTAGTTTCCTGCCTGGGAATCAAACTCAAGCTGTGGTTATGATCCAGCTTCCAGACCACCAGGGGACTGAAGAAGGGCATTAAAGCATTCTTAATTAATTCTTCTTTATGGTAATATTTCAAAAAGTTTGTTTAATTTCCAATCAGCTCAAAAAAAAAAAGCTAAAAGACATGTTTGTTAATAATCATAAGTGATAATAAATATTTCGGATGTTTTGCCTTTTCAAACCAAATCAGCAAAATACGTTTCAAATTCAAGTACATTTTATTTTATTAAAAATAATAATAAAATAAAATATAATATTTCTGAACATTTTGATTTTAAGAAGAATAGCCATATGCCTAATATCAAATCTGCTGACTACTTCTTGCATCATCATAAAGAGCATGAATAGTGTTAATAAAGTGCATTAGTTAATGTAGAGGGAAGTCCTGAGTAATATGCTTTAAAATTAATCACTGAGGGAAAAATTAAGGGAAAGATGGAAAAAAGGAAAAAATGACTTTTTCTTTTCAGCAAATGTGGCTTGGAGGCAGAAGTTTACACACTCGCTCTGAGTCTGTCATAGCTGCCATCATTGCCGTAGGGTGATTACCTTTCACACGTAGTCTTTCTTTCTTTCTTTTTTTAGAACTGCTTAGTCAGCATGTCTGATTCTTTATAATCACAAACCCTATCTATCACTCTGTCTTTTATCCCTTCTTCATATTTACTACAATTTCCACGGCTTTTAGAGGCTTGTTCTGTTGACAGGCAGAACAGACAGACATAGCATCGTTCTTTTTATTTCTCATATTTTATATTTCCATATTTTCTGCCAGGCACTCAGATTCTGATGGCCTGCAGTAACAGTCCATCCTGTTATTTGTGTATGATGCCCTTCAGGTTAGAGTGGGAGTGAGTCTGAAGAACAATGACTGTGTCGTGAAATATGCTGGGACACAATTCAGTGACCATAGAATACAAAACAGGCAGAAGCAAATCCGCTGTGTCCTTTTTAGTAGGAAAGACAATTAACACTAGACAGTTAATTCTCATTTTCAAGCGTGGAATTGTTTCAATTATGGGAAATGTGGCTGTATAAATGTGGAATGCATTGAATTGCCTGGAGTGATTATCACAACCCATGCAATGGTTCATTGAGTGGATCAGGATCTGTGGAGGTCAGAGAAAGTCTGTGGGCAGAAGCCCTAACGTTAATACGACTAAGGATGGCCGTGTGGGATTGAAGTTTAGACAAGGTGTTGTTTGCATTTAGTTATAGGGAAATTAAAAGCAGATTCTTCATCAAACTATTCATTCAGACTGTGTTATATAACTAATTATTCAGTGTTCTATTAACTTTTATTGCAAGAAAATGAACTCTGTGGTCTTAACCCCTTAAACTGGCGATGTCCAGATTCAAACCAGATGAGTATAATTACATAACTTTTCTATTAGTTTCAGCATACAGTAGTTACTAAATAACTCAATTTAGTTACTAAATAAGATGCTTTGAGCAGAAGAGCATTAATAATCTGATAATGCATTGATAATTTAACTCCTTTTTTGAAGTAAATTTTATTATTAAATACCTGCTTAAATTAACATGAGCATTGACTTGCTCCATTAACATTTGTGAATTGCCATTTTTATATACTTTTACATGTTTTTTCAATTAAAAGTCTAATAAAAGAGACATTAAACAGTTGAAGGTTAGATTTATTTTAAACGAACATTCTATAAAAAAGTAGATAAAAAATAGATAATTATAATATTTATCTATCTATCTATCTATCTATCTATCTATCTATCTATCTATCTATCTATCTATCTAATAGATGATGATGATGATGATGATGATGATGATGATGATGATGATGACTATCAGTAGTAGTAGAAGATGTTGTTATTGTTGTGTTTTAGCAGTTGCAGGAATAAAGGTAATCATCCTATATGATTCATATAAGATGAGGATTCTTCCTATTTTAATCAACTGGATGGATGTGGTGTCATCAGGATTCAAAGTCACAAACTCCTGATGAAAGGATGAATGCTTTTGTTTACTCACGACCCTGTTTGTATTGTTGAAATTGAGCTGCTCTAGTAATGTGTATTTTGCTGGGACCATCAAATTGTGACCCACAGGTCAGATATGAGAAAGCTTTTTTTCTGACCTCCCTTATAAATAATATAATAATTATTATTATATATATTTTTTCTCTTTAAAAACAGAGGACAATCCTTCTTATTTGTTCAGTCTTTATATTCAGAGGCTTTGAGCTGTCTGTAGAACATGTTTGCTCTCTTTATCACCTGGTCTGAGTAGTATTAATGTGCCTGTAATAAATGCAGAATGGATCCATATTATCTGTGGTAGAATTAAAGGTCACTGGTCCTTTATGTGCTGCATTACCTGTCTCTAAAACTGAAAAGACTGTGCAATCAGGAGAGCAGTGTACTGTAAGATAATGCTCTGAAAATCAGGCTACTTGGTCAGTCGAACCTAAACAACTCCTATCATACTATACATCAGCTACGAACCAGGGACGGTGAAGGCTAATGTGTGCTTCTTCTGAGCAGTCAGCCAACCATATGTTTTTGAACTAATGCCCATGTTGAGTCACAAAAATCTGTGAAACTGCCTTACATCCTTCTGCATACATTTGCTCACAGACACCCACAATTGGCTCGATATTTGGCATGATAGTGACTCCGCTACCCCACCCAGACAGCATGGACAAATTTATTTCCTTGGTTGTGGCATCATTTGGAAACAAACCCAATTTTCTAATGACAAAGCAGACCACTAATGAGTACAGCTCACTTTTTAACTTCAGATTCAATCTTGAATCTATTTACAGTAGCAGGGACAAGAAGTCTGAATCCACTGCCAGGAATTTTAATTATTTGTTGCTGTTAAAAACAAGTTTAATCTTAAGTCCATGAAAAACAATATGCCAGCTCAGTCTGTTATCAGTCTGTGACCTTCCCTGAAAAGTCACTGTAAATTCTGCTTAGTTAGTGATTTGTTTAATGCAGCATCATAATGTTGTCATTTACTTACATTCATATCTCATCTAATTTACCAGATGTGGTTGAGATTTAAGTGTGTGTGTTTTCTTTTCTTTTACAGAGGGCAGTGCGTATACATGGTGGGTTGGCAAAGGTAACGAAAAGCACTTCTACTGGGGTGGATCTGCACCAGGAATCAAGAAATGTGCCTGTGGAATTGAACGTAATTGCACAGACCCAAAATA